>NW_026708249.1:0-85798 GCF_902713425.1 Acipenser ruthenus
ACTACAGCTAACACGCACACCTCGTCTGAACACACTACATCTAACACACAACTCTTCTCAACACTACAGCTAACCAGAACTCGTCTCAACAGAATAGCTAACACAAACCTCGTCTCAACACTGCATCTAACACACACCTCGTCTCAACACACTACAGCTAACATACACCTCGTCTCAATACACTACAGGTAACACACACCTCGTCTAAACACACTACAGCTAACATACACCTCGTCTCAATACACTACAGCTAACACACACCTCGTCTCAACACACTACAGCTAACACGCACACCTCGTCTCAACACACTACAGCTAACACACACTTCGTCTCAACACACTACAGCTAACACATACCTCGTCTCAACACACTACAGCTAACACACATCTCGTGTCAAGCCACTACAGCTAACACACACCTCGTTTCAGCACTACAGCTAACACACACCTCGTCTCAACACTACAGCTAACACACACCTCGTCTCAACACTACAGCTAACACACATCTCGTCTCAACACACTACAGCTAACACACACTTCGTCTAAACACACTACATCTAAGACACACCTCGTCTCAACACACTACAGCTAACACACACCTCGTCTCAACACACTACAGCTAACACGCACACCTCGTCTCAACACACTAAGGCTAACACGCACACCTCGTCTCAACACACACCTCGTCTCAACACTACAGCTAACACACACCTCGTCTCAACACTACAGCTAAGACACATCTCGACTCAACACACTACAGCTAACACACACTTCGTCTAAACACACTACAGCTAACACACACCTCGTCTCAACACTACAGCTAACACACACCACGTCTCAACACACTACAGCTACCACACATCTCGTCTCAACACACTACAGCTAACACGCACACCTCGTCTCAACACACTACAGCTAACACGCACACCTCGTCTGAACACACTACAGCTAACACACACCTCGTCGCAAAACTACAGCTAACACACCTCGTCTCAACACACAACAGCTAAAACACACCTCGTCTCAACACACTACAGCTAACACGCACACCTCGTCTCAACACACTACAGCTAACACACACTTCGTCTCAACACACTACAGCTAACACACCTCGTCTCAACACACTACAGCTAACACACATCTCGTGTCAAGCCACTACAGCTAACACACACCTCGTTTCAGCACTACAGCTAACACACACCTCGTCTCAACACTACAGCTAACACACACCTCGTCTCAACACTACAGCTAAGACACACCTCGTCTCAACACACTACAGCTAACACACACCTCGTCTCAACACACTACAGCTAACACGCACACCTCGTCTCAACACACTACAGCTAACACACACTTCGTCTCAACACACTACAGCTAACACACACTTCGTCTAAACACACTACATCTAAGACACACCTCGTCTCAACACACTACAGCTAACACGCACACCTCGTCTCAACACACTAAGGCTAACACGCACACCTCGTCTGAACACACTACAGCTAACACACACCTCGTCTCAACACTACAGCTAAGACACACCTCGTCTCAACACACTACAGCTAACACACACCTCGTCTCAACACACTACAGCTAACACGCACACCTCGTCTCAACACACTACAGCTAACACACACTTCGTCTCAACACACTACAGCTAACACGCACACCTCGTCTCAACACACTACAGCTAACACACAGCTTGTCTCAACACACTAAGGCTAACACGCACACCTCGTCTGAACACACTACAGCTAACACACACCTCGTCTCAACACTACAGCTAACACACACCACGTCTCAACACACTACAGCTACCACACATCTCGTCTCAACACACTACAGCTAACACGCACACCTCGTCTCAACACACTACAGCTAACACGCACACCTCGTCTCAACACACTACAGCTAACACACACTTCGTCTCAACACACTACAGCTAACACATACCTCGTCTCAACACACTACAGCTAACACACATCTCGTGTCAAGCCACTACAGCTAACACACACCTCGTTTCAGCACTACAGCTAACACACACCTCGTCTCAACACTACAGCTAACACACACCTCGTCTCAACACTACAGCTAACACACATCTCGTCTCAACACACTACAGCTAACACACACTTCGTCTAAACACACTACATCTAAGACACACCTCGTCTCAACACACTACAGCTAACACACACCTCGTCTCAACACACTACAGCTAACACGCACACCTCGTCTCAACACACTAAGGCTAACACGCACACCTCGTCTCAACACACTATAGCTAACACACACCTCGTCTCAACACTACAGCTAACACACACCTCGTCTCAACACTACAGCTAACACACATCTCGACTCAACACACTACAGCTAACACACACTTCGTCTAAACACACTACAGCTAACACACACCTCGTCTCAACACTACAGCTAACACACACCACGTCTCAACACACTACAGCTACCACACATCTCGTCTCAACACACTACAGCTAACACGCACACCTCGTCTCAACACACTACAGCTAACACGCACACCTCGTCTGAACACACTACAGCTAACACACACCTCGTCGCAAAACTACAGCTAACACACCTCGTCTCAACACACAACAGCTAAAACACACCTCGTCTCAACACACTACAGCTAACACGCACACCTCGTCTCAACACACTACAGCTAACACACACTTCGTCTCAACACACTACAGCTAACACACACTTCGTCTCAACACACTACAGCTAACACACACTTCGTCTAAACACACTACATCTAAGACACACCTCGTCTCAACACACTACAGCTAACACGCACACCTCGTCTCAACACACTAAGGCTAACACGCACACCTCGTCTGAACACACTACAGCTAACACACACCTCGTCTCAACACTACAGCTAAGACACACCTCGTCTCAACACACTACAGCTAACACACACCTCGTCTCAACACACTACAGCTAACACGCACACCTCGTCTCAACACACTACAGCTAACACACACTTCGTCTCAACACACTACAGCTAACACGCACACCTCGTCTCAACACACTACAGCTAACACACAGCTTGTCTCAACACACTAAGGCTAACACGCACACCTCGTCTGAACACACTACAGCTAACACACACCTCGTCTCAACACTACAGCTAACACACACCACGTCTCAACACACTACAGCTACCACACATCTCGTCTCAACACACTACAGCTAACACGCACACCTCGTCTCAACACACTACAGCTAACACGCACACCTCGTCTCAACACACTACAGCTAACACACACTTCGTCTCAACACACTACAGCTAACACATACCTCGTCTCAACACACTACAGCTAACACACATCTCGTGTCAAGCCACTACAGCTAACACACACCTCGTTTCAGCACTACAGCTAACACACACCTCGTCTCAACACTACAGCTAACACACACCTCGTCTCAACACTACAGCTAACACACATCTCGTCTCAACACACTACAGCTAACACACACTTCGTCTAAACACACTACATCTAAGACACACCTCGTCTCAACACACTACAGCTAACACACACCTCGTCTCAACACACTACAGCTAACACGCACACCTCGTCTCAACACACTAAGGCTAACACGCACACCTCGTCTCAACACACTATAGCTAACACACACCTCGTCTCAACACTACAGCTAACACACACCTCGTCTCAACACTACAGCTAACACACATCTCGACTCAACACACTACAGCTAACACACACTTCGTCTAAACACACTACAGCTAACACACACCTCGTCTCAACACTACAGCTAACACACACCACGTCTCAACACACTACAGCTACCACACATCTCGTCTCAACACACTACAGCTAACACGCACACCTCGTCTCAACACACTACAGCTAACACGCACACCTCGTCTGAACACACTACAGCTAACACACACCTCGTCGCAAAACTACAGCTAACACACCTCGTCTCAACACACAACAGCTAAAACACACCTCGTCTCAACACACTACAGCTAACACGCACACCTCGTCTCAACACACTACAGCTAACACACACTTCGTCTCAACACACTACAGCTAACACACCTCGTCTCAACACACTACAGCTAACACACATCTCGTGTCAAGCCACTACAGCTAACACACACCTCGTTTCAGCACTACAGCTAACACACACCTCGTCTCAACACTACAGCTAACACACACCTCGTCTCAACACTACAGCTAACACACATCTCGTCTCAACACACTACAGCTAACACACACTTCGTCTAAACACACTACATCTAAGACACACCTCGTCTCAACACACTACAGCTAACACGCACACCTCGTCTCAACACTACAGCTAAGACACACCTCGTCTCAACACACTACAGCTAACACACACCTCGTCTCAACACACTACAGCTAACACGCACACCTCGTCTCAACACACTACAGCTAACACACACTTCGTCTCAACACACTACAGCTAACACACACTTCGTCTAAACACACTACATCTAAGACACACCTCGTCTCAACACACTACAGCTAACACACATCTCGTGTCAAGCCACTACAGCTAACACACACCTCGTTTCAGCACTACAGCTAACACACACCTCGTCTCAACACTACAGCTAACACACACCTCGTCTCAACACTACAGCTAACACACATCTCGTCTCAACACACTACAGCTAACACACACTTCGTCTAAACACACTACATCTAAGACACACCTCGTCTCAACACACTACAGCTAACACACACCTCGTCTCAACACACTACAGCTAACACGCACACCTCGTCTGAACACACTACAGCTAACACACACCTCGTCGCAACACTACAGCTAACACACACCTCGTCTCAACACTACAGCTAACACACATCTCGTCTCAACACACTACAGCTAACACACACTTCGTCTAAACACACTACAGCTAACACCCATCTCGTCTCAACGCACTACAGCTAACACGCACACCTCGTCTCAACACACTAAGGGTAACACGCACACCTCGTCTGAACACACTACAGCTAACACACACCTCGTCTCAACACTACAGCTAACACACACCTCGTCTCAACACTACAGCTAACACACATCTCGTCTCAACACACTACAGCTAACACACACTTCGTCTAAACACACTACAGCTAACACACACCTCGTCTCAATACTACAGCTAACACACACCTCGTCTCAACACACTACAGCTAACACGCACACCTCGTCTCAACACACTAAGACTAACACGCACACCTCGTGTGAACACACTACAGCTAGCACACACCTCGTCTCAACACTACAGCTAAGACACACCTCGTCTCAACACACTACAGCTAACACACACCTCGTCTCAACACACTAAGCTAACACGCACACCTCGTCTCAACACACTACAGCTAACACACAGCTCGTTTCAGCACTACAGCTAACACACAGCTTGTCTCAACACACTACAGCTAACACACAACTCGTCTCAACACAATAGCTAACACACAGCTCGTCTCAACACTGCAGCTAACACACACCTCGTTTCAGCACTACAGCTAACAAACAACTCGTCTCAACACTACAGCTAACACACACCTCGTCTCAACACACTACAGCTAACACACACCTCGTCTCAACACACTACAGCTAACACACACCTCGTCTCAACGCACTACAGCTAACACACAACTCGTCTCAACACTATACCTAACACAGAACTCGTCTCAATACAATAGCTAACACACACCTCGTCTCAACACTGCATCTAACACACACCTCGTCTCAACACACTACAGCTAACATACACCTCGTCTCAATACACTACAGCTAACACACACCTCGTTTCAGCACTACAGCTAACACACACCTCGTCTCAACACTACAGCTAACACGCACACCTCGTCTGAACACACTACAGCTAACACACACCTCGTCTCAACACACTACAGCTAACACACACCTCGTCTCAACACACTACAGCTAACACACACCTCGTCTAAACACACAACAGCTAACACACAGCTCGTGTCATCACACTACAGCTAACACACACATCGTTTCAGCACTACAGCTAACACACACCTCGTCTCAACACTACAGCTAACACACACCTCGTCTCAACACACTGCAGCTCAAACACGCCTCGTCTCAACACACTACAGCTAACACGCACACCTCGTCTCAACACACTACAGCTAACACACACCTCGTCTAAACACACTACAGCTAACACACAGCTCGTGTCAACACACTACAGCTAACACACACCTCGTTTCAGCACTACAGCTAACACACACCTCGTCTCAACACTACAGCTAACACACACCTCGTCTCAACACACTACAGCTAACACACATCTCCGCTCAACGCACTACAGCTAACACATACCTCTTCTGAACACACTACAGCTAACACACAGCTTGTGTCAAGCCACTACAGCTAACACACACCTCGTTTCAGCACTACAGCTAACACACACCTCGTCTCAACACTACAGCTAACACACACCCCGTCTCAACACACTACAGCTACCACACATCTCGTCTCAACACACTACAGCTAACACGCACACCTCTTCTGAACACACTACAGCTAACACGCACACCTCGTCGCAAAACTACAGCTAACACACCTCGTCTCAACACACTACAGCTAAAACACACCTCGTCTCAACACACTACAGCTAACACGCACACCTCGTCTCAACACACTAAGGCTAACACGCACACCTCGTCTGAACACACTACAGCTAACACACACTTCGTCTCAACACACTACAGCTAACACGCACACCTCGTCTCAACACACTACAGCTAACACACAGCTTGTCTCAACACACTAAGGCTAACACGCACACCTCGTCTGAACACACTACAGCTAACACACACCTCGTCTCAACACACTACAGCTAACACACACCTCGTCTCAACACACTACACCTAACACACACCTCGTTTCAGCACTACAGCTAACACAAATCTCGTCTCAACGCACTACAGCTAACACGCACACCTCGTCTGAACACACTACATCTAACACACAACTCTTCTCAACACTACAGCTAACCAGAACTCGTCTCAACAGAATAGCTAACACAAACCTCGTCTCAACACTGCATCTAACACACACCTCGTCTCAACACACTACAGCTAACATACACCTCGTCTCAATACACTACAGGTAACACACACCTCGTCTAAACACACTACAGCTAACATACACCTCGTCTCAATACACTACAGCTAACACACACCTCGTCTCAACACACTACAGCTAACACACACCTCGTCTAAACACACTACAGCTAACACACACCTCGTCTCAACACACTACAGCTAACACACACCTCGTCTCAACACACTGCAGCTAACACACACCTCGTCTAAACACACAACAGCTAACACACAGCTCGTGTCATCACACTACAGCTAACACACACATCGTTTCAGCACTACAGCTAACACACACCTCGTCTCAACACTACAGCTAACACGCACACCTCGTCTGAACACACTACAGCTAACACACACCTCGTCTCAACACACTACAGCTAACACACACCTCGTCTCAACACACTGCAGCTAACACACACCTCGTCTAAACACACAACAGCTAACACACAGCTCGTGTCATCACACTACAGCTAACACACACACATCGTTTCAGCACTACAGCTAACACACACCTCGTCTCAACACTACAGCTAACACACACCTCGTCTCAACACACTGCAGCTCAAACACGCCTCGTCTCAACACACAACAGCTAACACGCACACCTCGTCTCAACACACTACAGCTAACACACACCTCGTCTAAACACACTACAGCTAACACACAGCTCGTGTCAACACACTACAGCTAACACACACCTCGTTTCAGCACTACAGCTAACACACACCTCGTCTCAACACACTACAGCTAACACACACCTCGTTTCAGCACTACAGCTAACACACACCTCGTCTCAACACTACAGCTAACACACACCTCGTCTCAACACACTACAGCTAACACGCACACCTCGTCTCAACACACTACAGCTAACACGCACACCTCGTCTCAACACACTACAGCTAACACACAGCTCGTCTAAACACACTACAGCTAACACACAGCTCGTGTCAACACACTACAGCTAACACACACCTCGTTTCAGCACTACAGCTAACACACACCTCGTCTCAACACTACAGCTAACACACACCTCGTCTCAACACACTACAGCTAACACACATCTCCTCTCAACGCACTACAGCTAACACATACCTCTTCTAAAAACACTACAGCTAACACACAGCTCGTGTCAAGCCACTACAGCTAACACACACCTCATTTCAGCACTACAGCTAACACACACCTCGTCTCAACACTACAGCTAACACACACCTCGTCTCAACACTACAGCTAACACACATCTCGTCTCACACACTGCAGCTAACACGCACACCTCGTCTGAACACACTACAGCTAACACACACCTCGTCTCAACACACTACAGCTAACACACACCTCGTCTCAGCACACTACAGCTAACACACACTTCGTCTAAACACACTACAGCTAACACACACCTCGTCTCAACACTACAGCTAACACACACCACGTCTCAACACACTACAGCTAACACACATCTCGTCTCAACACACTACAGCTAACACGCACACCTCGTCTCAACACACTACAGCTAACACGCACACCTCGTCTGAACACACTACAGCTAACACACACCTCGTCGCAACACTACAGCTAACACACACCTCGTCTCAACACTACAGCTAACACACATCTCGTCTCAACACACTACAGCTAACACACACTTCGTCTAAACACACTACAGCTAACACCCATCTCGTCTCAACGCACTACAGCTAACACGCACACCTCGTCTCAACACACTAAGGGTAACACGCACACCTCGTCTGAACACACTACAGCTAACACACACCTCGTCTCAACACTACAGCTAACACACACCTCGTCTCAACACTACAGCTAACACACATCTCGTCTCAACACACTACAGCTAACACACACTTCGTCTAAACACACTACAGCTAACACACACCTCGTCTCAATACTACAGCTAACACACACCTCGTCTCAACACACTACAGCTAACACGCACACCTCGTCTCAACACACTACAGCTAACACACACCTCGTCTCAACACACTGCAGCTAACACACACCTCGTCTAAACACACAACAGCTAACACACAGCTCGTGTCATCACACTACAGCTAACACACACATCGTTTCAGCACTACAGCTAACACACACCTCGTCTCAACACTACAGCTAACACGCACACCTCGTCTGAACACACTACAGCTAACACACACCTCGTCTCAACACACTACAGCTAACACACACCTCGTCTCAACACACTGCAGCTAACACACACCTCGTCTAAACACACAACAGCTAACACACAGCTCGTGTCATCACACTACAGCTAACACACACACATCGTTTCAGCACTACAGCTAACACACACCTCGTCTCAACACTACAGCTAACACACACCTCGTCTCAACACACTGCAGCTCAAACACGCCTCGTCTCAACACACAACAGCTAACACGCACACCTCGTCTCAACACACTACAGCTAACACACACCTCGTCTAAACACACTACAGCTAACACACAGCTCGTGTCAACACACTACAGCTAACACACACCTCGTTTCAGCACTACAGCTAACACACACCTCGTCTCAACACACTACAGCTAACACACACCTCGTCTCAACACACTACAGCTAACACACACCTCGTTTCAGCACTACAGCTAACACACACCTCGTCTCAACACTACAGCTAACACACACCTCGTCTCAACACACTACAGCTAACACGCACACCTCGTCTCAACACACTACAGCTAACACGCACACCTCGTCTCAACACACTACAGCTAACACACAGCTCGTCTAAACACACTACAGCTAACACACAGCTCGTGTCAACACACTACAGCTAACACACACCTCGTTTCAGCACTACAGCTAACACACACCTCGTCTCAACACTACAGCTAACACACACCTCGTCTCAACACACTACAGCTAACACACATCTCCTCTCAACGCACTACAGCTAACACATACCTCTTCTAAAAACACTACAGCTAACACACAGCTCGTGTCAAGCCACTACAGCTAACACACACCTCATTTCAGCACTACAGCTAACACACACCTCGTCTCAACACTACAGCTAACACACACCTCGTCTCAACACTACAGCTAACACACATCTCGTCTCAACACACTGCAGCTAACACGCACACCTCGTCTGAACACACTACAGCTAACACACACCTCGTCTCAACACACTACAGCTAACACACACCTCGTCTCAGCACACTACAGCTAACACACACTTCGTCTAAACACACTACAGCTAACACACACCTCGTCTCAACACTACAGCTAACACACACCACGTCTCAACACACTACAGCTAACACACATCTCGTCTCAACACACTACAGCTAACATGCACACCTCGTCTCAACACACTACAGCTAACACGCACACCTCGTCTGAACACACTACAGCTAACACACACCTCGTCGCAACACTACAGCTAACACACACCTCGTCTCAACACTACAGCTAACACACATCTCGTCTCAACACACTACAGCTAACACACACTTCGTCTAAACACACTACAGCTAACACCCATCTCGTCTCAACGCACTACAGCTAACACGCACACCTCGTCTCAACACACTAAGGGTAACACGCACACCTCGTCTGAACACACTACAGCTAACACACACCTCGTCTCAACACTACAGCTAACACACACCTCGTCTCAACACTACAGCTAACACACATCTCGTCTCAACACACTACAGCTAACACACACTTCGTCTAAACACACTACAGCTAACACACACCTCGTCTCAATACTACAGCTAACACACACCTCGTCTCAACACACTACAGCTAACACGCACACCTCGTCTCAACACACTAAGACTAACACGCACACCTCGTGTGAACACACTACAGCTAGCACACACCTCGTCTCAACACTACAGCTAAGACACACCTCGTCTCAACACACTACAGCTAACACACACCTCGTCTCAACACACTACAGCTAACACGCACACCTCGTCTCAACACACTACAGCTAACACACAGCTCGTTTCAGCACTACAGCTAACACACAGCTTGTCTCAACACACTACAGCTAACACACAACTCGTCTCAACACAATAGCTAACACACAGCTCGTCTCAACACTGCAGCTAACACACACCTCGTTTCAGCACTACAGCTAACAAACAACTCGTCTCAACACTACAGCTAACACACACCTCGTCTCAACACACTACAGCTAACACACACCTCGTCTCAACACACTACAGCTAACACACACCTCGTCTCAACGCACTACAGCTAACACACAACTCGTCTCAACACTATACCTAACACAGAACTCGTCTCAATACAATAGCTAACACACACCTCGTCTCAACACTGCATCTAACACACACCTCGTCTCAACACACTACAGCTAACATACACCTCGTCTCAATACACTACAGCTAACACACACCTCGTTTCAGCACTACAGCTAACACACACCTCGTCTCAACACTACAGCTAACACGCACACCTCGTCTGAACACACTACAGCTAACACACACCTCGTCTCAACACACTACAGCTAACACACACCTCGTCTCAACACACTACAGCTAACACACACCTCGTCTAAACACACAACAGCTAACACACAGCTCGTGTCATCACACTACAGCTAACACACACATCGTTTCAGCACTACAGCTAACACACACCTCGTCTCAACACTACAGCTAACACACACCTCGTCTCAACACACTGCAGCTCAAACACGCCTCGTCTCAACACACTACAGCTAACACGCACACCTCGTCTCAACACACTACAGCTAACACACACCTCGTCTAAACACACTACAGCTAACACACAGCTCGTGTCAACATACTACAGCTAACACACACCTCGTTTCAGCACTACAGCTAACACACACCTCGTCTCAACACTACAGCTAACACACACCTCGTCTCAACACACTACAGCTAACACACATCTCCGCTCAACGCACTACAGCTAACACATACCTCTTCTGAACACACTACAGCTAACACACAGCTTGTGTCAAGCCACTACAGCTAACACACACCTCGTTTCAGCACTACAGCTAACACACACCTCGTCTCAACACTACAGCTAACACACACCCCGTCTCAACACACTACAGCTACCACACATCTCGTCTCAACACACTACAGCTAACACGCACACCTCTTCTGAACACACTACAGTAACACGCACACCTCGTCGCAAAACTACAGCTAACACACCTCGTCTCAACACACTACAGCTAAAACACACCTCGTCTCAACACACTACAGCTAAAACACACCTCGTCTCAACACACTACAGCTAACACGCACACCTCGTCTCAACACACTAAGGCTAACACGCACACCTCGTCTGAACACACTACAGCTAACACACACTTCGTCTCAACACACTACAGCTAACACGCACACCTCGTCTCAACACACTACAGCTAACACACAGCTTGTCTCAACACACTAAGGCTAACACGCACACCTCGTCTGAACACACTACAGCTAACACACACCTCGTCTCAACACACTACAGCTAACACACACCTCGTCTCAACACACTACACCTAACACACACCTCGTTTCAGCACTACAGCTAACACAAATCTCGTCTCAACGCACTACAGCTAACACGCACACCTCGTCTGAACACACTACATCTAACACACAACTCTTCTCAACACTACAGCTAACCAGAACTCGTCTCAACAGAATAGCTAACACAAACCTCGTCTCAACACTGCATCTAACACACACCTCGTCTCAACACACTACAGCTAACATACACCTCGTCTCAATACACTACAGGTAACACACACCTCGTCTAAACACACTACAGCTAACATACACCTCGTCTCAATACACTACAGCTAACACACACCTCGTCTCAACACACTACAGCTAACACACACCTCGTCTAAACACACTACAGCTAACACACACCTCGTCTCAACACACTACAGCTAACACACACCTCGTCTCAACACACTGCAGCTAACACACACCTCGTCTAAACACACAACAGCTAACACACAGCTCGTGTCATCACACTACAGCTAACACACACATCGTTTCAGCACTACAGCTAACACACACCTCGTCTCAACACTACAGCTAACACGCACACCTCGTCTGAACACACTACAGCTAACACACACCTCGTCTCAACACACTACAGCTAACACACACCTCGTCTCAACACACTGCAGCTAACACACACCTCGTCTAAACACACAACAGCTAACACACAGCTCGTGTCATCACACTACAGCTAACATCGTTTCAGCACTACAGCTAACACACACCTCGTCTCAACACTACAGCTAACACACACCTCGTCTCAACACACTGCAGCTCAAACACGCCTCGTCTCAACACACTACAGCTAACACGCACACCTCTTCTCAACACACTACAGCTAACACACACCTCGTCTAAACACACTACAGCTAACACACAGCTCGTGTCAACACACTACAGCTAACACACACCTCGTTTCAGCACTACAGCTAACACACACCTCGTCTCAACACTACAGCTAACACACACCTCGTCTCAACACACTACAGCTACACACATCTCCTCTCAACGCACTACAGCTAACACATACCTCTTCTGAACACACTACAGCTAACACACAGCTCGTATCAAGCCACTACAGCTAACACACACCTCGTTTCAGCACTACAGCTAACACACACCTCGTCTCAACACTACAGCTAACACGCACACCTCGTCTGAACACACTACAGCTAACACACACCTCGTCTCAACACACTACAGCTAACACACACCTCGTCTCAACACACTGCAGCTAACACACACCTCGTCTAAACACACAACAGCTAACACACAGCTCGTGTCATCACACTACAGCTAACACACACACATCGTTTCAGCACTACAGCTAACACACACCTCGTCTCAACACTACAGCTAACACACACCTCGTCTCAACACACTGCAGCTCAAACACGCCTCGTCTCAACACACAACAGCTAACACGCACACCTCGTCTCAACACACTACAGCTAACACACACCTCGTCTAAACACACTACAGCTAACACACAGCGCGTGTCAACACACTACAGCTAACACACACCTCGTTTCAGCACTACAGCTAACACACACCTCGTCTCAACACACTACAGCTAACACACACCTCGTTTCAGCACTACAGCTAACACACACCTCGTCTCAACACTACAGCTAACACACACCTCGTCTCAACACACTACAGCTAACACGCACACCTCGTCTCAACACACTACAGCTAACACGCACACCTCGTCTCAACACACTACAGCTAACACACAGCTCGTCTAAACACACTACAGCTAACACACAGCTCGTGTCAACACACTACAGCTAACACACACCTCGTTTCAGCACTACAGCTAACACACACCTCGTCTCAACACTACAGCTAACACACACCTCGTCTCAACACACTACAGCTAACACACAACTCCTCTCAACGCACTACAGCTAACACATACCTCTTCTAAAAACACTACAGCTAACACACAGCTCGTGTCAAGCCACTACAGCTAACACACACCTCATTTCAGCACTACAGCTAACACACACCTCGTCTCAACACTACAGCTAACACACACCTCGTCTCAACACTACAGCTAACACACATCTCGTCTCACACACTGCAGCTAACACGCACACCTCGTCTGAACACACTACAGCTAACACACACCTCGTCTCAACACACTACAGCTAACACACACCTCGTCTCAGCACACTACAGCTAACACACACTTCGTCTAAACACACTACAGCTAACACACACCTCGTCTCAACACTACAGCTAACACACACCACGTCTCAACACACTACAGCTAACACACATCTCGTCTCAACACACTACAGCTAACACGCACACCTCGTCTCAACACACTACAGCTAACACGCACACCTCGTCTGAACACACTACAGCTAACACACACCTCGTCGCAACACTACAGCTAACACACACCTCGTCTCAACACTACAGCTAACACACATCTCGTCTCAACACACTACAGCTAACACACACTTCGTCTAAACACACTACAGCTAACACCCATCTCGTCTCAACGCACTACAGCTAACACGCACACCTCGTCTCAACACACTAAGGGTAACACGCACACCTCGTCTGAACACACTACAGCTAACACACACCTCGTCTCAACACTACAGCTAACACACACCTCGTCTCAACACTACAGCTAACACACATCTCGTCTCAACACACTACAGCTAACACACACTTCGTCTAAACACACTACAGCTAACACACACCTCGTCTCAATACTACAGCTAACACACACCTCGTCTCAACACACTACAGCTAACACGCACACCTCGTCTCAACACACTACAGCTAACACACACCTCGTCTCAACACTACAGCTAACACGCACACCTCGTCTGAACACACTACAGCTAACACACACCTCGTCTCAACACACTACAGCTAACACACACCTCGTCTCAACACACTGCAGCTAACACACACCTCGTCTAAACACACAACAGCTAACACACAGCTCGTGTCATCACACTACAGCTAACATCGTTTCAGCACTACAGCTAACACACACCTCGTCTCAACACTACAGCTAACACACACCTCGTCTCAACACACTGCAGCTCAAACACGCCTCGTCTCAACACACTACAGCTAACACGCACACCTCTTCTCAACACACTACAGCTAACACACACCTCGTCTAAACACACTACAGCTAACACACAGCTCGTGTCAACACACTACAGCTAACACACACCTCGTTTCAGCACTACAGCTAACACACACCTCGTCTCAACACTACAGCTAACACACACCTCGTCTCAACACACTACAGCTACACACATCTCCTCTCAACGCACTACAGCTAACACATACCTCTTCTGAACACACTACAGCTAACACACAGCTCGTATCAAGCCACTACAGCTAACACACACCTCGTTTCAGCACTACAGCTAACACACACCTCGTCTCAACACTACAGCTAACACACACCCCGTCTCAACACACTACAGCTACCACACATCTCGTCTCAACACACTACAGCTAACACGCACACCTCTTCTGAACACACTACAGCTAACACGCACACCTCGTCGCAAAACTACAGCTAACACACCTCGTCTCAACACACTACAGCTAAAACACACCTCGTCTCAACACACTACAGCTAACACGCACACCTCGTCTCAACACACTACAGCTAACACGCACACCTCGTCTCAACACACTACAGCTAACACACACTTCGTCTCAACACACTACAGCTAACACATACCTCGTCTCAACACACTACAGCTAACACACATCTCGTGTCAAGCCACTACAGCTAACACACACCTCGTTTCAGCACTACAGCTAACACACACCTCGTCTCAACACTACAGCTAACACACACCTCGTCTCAACACTACAGCTAACACACATCTCGTCTCAACACACTACAGCTAACACACACTTCGTCTAAACACACTACATCTAAGACACACCTCGTCTCAACACACTACAGCTAACACACACCTCGTCTCAACACACTACAGCTAACACGCACACCTCGTCTCAACACACTAAGGCTAACACGCACACCTCGTCTCAACACACTATAGCTAACACACACCTCGTCTCAACACACTACAGCTAACACACACCTCGTCTCAACACTACAGCTAACACACATCTCGACTCAACACACTACAGCTACAACACACTTCGTCTAAACACACTACAGCTAACACACACCTCGTCTCAACACTACAGCTAACACACACCACGTCTCAACACACTACAGCTACCACACATCTCGTCTCAACACACTACAGCTAACACGCACACCTCGTCTCAACACACTACAGCTAACACGCACACCTCGTCTGAACACACTACAGCTAACACACACCTCGTCGCAAAACTACAGCTAACACACCTCGTCTCAACACACAACAGCTAAAACACACCTCGTCTCAACACACTACAGCTAACACGCACACCTCGTCTCAACACACTACAGCTAACACACACTTCGTCTCAACACACTACAGCTAACACACCTCGTCTCAACACACTACAGCTAACACACATCTCGTGTCAAGCCACTACAGCTAACACACACCTCGTTTCAGCACTACAGCTAACACACACCTCGTCTCAACACTACAGCTAACACACACCTCGTCTCAACACTACAGCTAAGACACACCTCGTCTCAACACACTACAGCTAACACACACCTCGTCTCAACACACTACAGCTAACACGCACACCTCGTCTCAACACACTACAGCTAACACACACTTCGTCTCAACACACTACAGCTAACACACACTTCGTCTAAACACACTACATCTAAGACACACCTCGTCTCAACACACTACAGCTAACACGCACACCTCGTCTCAACACACTAAGGCTAACACGCACACCTCGTCTGAACACACTACAGCTAACACACACCTCGTCTCAACACTACAGCTAAGACACACCTCGTCTCAACACACTACAGCTAACACACACCTCGTCTCAACACACTACAGCTAACACGCACACCTCGTCTCAACACACTAAGGCTAACACGCACACCTCGTGTGAACACACTACAGCTAACACACACTTCGTCTCAACACACTACAGCTAACACGCACACCTCGTCTCAACACACTACAGCTAACACACAGCTTGTCTCAACACACTAAGGCTAACACGCACACCTCGTCTGAACACACTACAGCTAACACCACCTCGTCTCAACACACTACAGCTAACACACACCTCGTCTCAACACACTACACCTAACACACACCTCGTTTCAGCACTACAGCTAACACAAATCTCGTCTCAACGCACTACAGCTAACACGCACACCTCGTCTGAACACACTACATCTAACACACAACTCTTCTCAACACTACAGCTAACCAGAACTCGTCTCAACAGAATAGCTAACACAAACCTCGTCTCAACACTGCATCTAACACACACCTCGTCTCAACACACTACAGCTAACATACACCTCGTCTCAATACACTACAGGTAACACACACCTCGTCTAAACACACTACAGCTAACATACACCTCGTCTCAATACACTACAGCTAACACACACCTCGTCTCAACACACTACAGCTAACACACACCTCGTCTAAACACACTACAGCTAACACACACCTCGTCTCAACACACTACAGCTAACACACACCTCGTCTCAACACACTGCAGCTAACACACACCTCGTCTAAACACACAACAGCTAACACACAGCTCGTGTCATCACACTACAGCTAACACACACATCGTTTCAGCACTACAGCTAACACACACCTCGTCTCAACACTACAGCTAACACGCACACCTCGTCTGAACACACTACAGCTAACAAACACCTCGTCTCAACACACTACAGCTAACACACACCTCGTCTCAACACACTGCAGCTAACACACACCTCGTCTAAACACACAACAGCTAACACACAGCTCGTGTCATCACACTACAGCTAACATCGTTTCAGCACTACAGCTAACACACACCTCGTCTCAACACTACAGCTAACACACACCTCGTCTCAACACACTGCAGCTCAAACACGCCTCGTCTCAACACACTACAGCTAACACGCACACCTCTTCTCAACACACTACAGCTAACACACACCTCGTCTAAACACACTACAGCTAACACACAGCTCGTGTCAACACACTACAGCTAACACACACCTCGTTTCAGCACTACAGCTAACACACACCTCGTCTCAACACTACAGCTAACACACACCTCGTCTCAACACACTACAGCTAACACACATCTCCTCTCAACGCACTACAGCTAACACATACCTCTTCTGAACACACTACAGCTAACACACAGCTCGTATCAAGCCACTACAGCTAACACACACCTCGTTTCAGCACTACAGCTAACACACACCTCGTCTCAACACTACAGCTAACACACACCCCGTCTCAACACACTACAGCTACCACACATCTCGTCTCAACACACTACAGCTAACACGCACACCTCTTCTGAACACACTACAGCTAACACGCACACCTCGTCGCAAAACTACAGCTAACACACCTCGTCTCAACACACTACAGCTAAAACACACCTCGTCTCAACACACTACAGCTAACACGCACACCTCGTCTCAACACACTACAGCTAACACGCACACCTCGTCTCAACACACTACAGCTAACACACACTTCGTCTCAACACACTACAGCTAACACATACCTCGTCTCAACACACTACAGCTAACACACATCTCGTGTCAAGCCACTACAGCTAACACACACCTCGTTTCAGCACTACAGCTAACACACACCTCGTCTCAACACTACAGCTAACACACACCTCGTCTCAACACTACAGCTAACACACATCTCGTCTCAACACACTACAGCTAACACACACTTCGTCTAAACACACTACATCTAAGACACACCTCGTCTCAACACACTACAGCTAACACACACCTCGTCTCAACACACTACAGCTAACACGCACACCTCGTCTCAACACACTAAGGCTAACACGCACACCTCGTCTCAACACACACCTCGTCTCAACACTACAGCTAACACACACCTCGTCTCAACACTACAGCTAAGACACATCTCGACTCAACACACTACAGCTAACACACACTTCGTCTAAACACACTACAGCTAACACACACCTCGTCTCAACACTACAGCTAACACACACCACGTCTCAACACACTACAGCTACCACACATCTCGTCTCAACACACTACAGCTAACACGCACACCTCGTCTCAACACACTACAGCTAACACGCACACCTCGTCTGAACACACTACAGCTAACACACACCTCGTCGCAAAACTACAGCTAACACACCTCGTCTCAACACACAACAGCTAAAACACACCTCGTCTCAACACACTACAGCTAACACGCACACCTCGTCTCAACACACTACAGCTAACACACACTTCGTCTCAACACACTACAGCTAACACACCTCGTCTCAACACACTACAGCTAACACACATCTCGTGTCAAGCCACTACAGCTAACACACACCTCGTTTCAGCACTACAGCTAACACACACCTCGTCTCAACACTACAGCTAACACACACCTCGTCTCAACACTACAGCTAAGACACACCTCGTCTCAACACACTACAGCTAACACACACCTCGTCTCAACACACTACAGCTAACACGCACACCTCGTCTCAACACACTACAGCTAACACACACTTCGTCTCAACACACTACAGC
This sequence comes from Acipenser ruthenus, assembly GCF_902713425.1. Lineage (NCBI taxonomy): Eukaryota > Metazoa > Chordata > Actinopteri > Acipenseriformes > Acipenseridae > Acipenser > Acipenser ruthenus. Next base: position 20,417 of record NW_026708249.1, read on the forward strand.
TAACACACACTTCGTCTAAACACACTACATCTAAGACACACCTCGTCTCAACACACTAAGGCTAACACGCACACCTCGTCTGAACACACTACAGCTAACACACACTTCGTCTCAACACACTACAGCTAACACGCACACCTCGTCTCAACACACTACAGCTAACACACAGCTTGTCTCAACACACTAAGGCTAACACGCACACCTCGTCTGAACACACTACAGCTAACACACACCTCGTCTCAACACACTACAGCTAACACACACCTCGTCTCAACACACTACACCTAACACACACCTCGTTTCAGCACTACAGCTAACACAAATCTCGTCTCAACGCACTACAGCTAACACGCACACCTCGTCTGAACACACTACATCTAACACACAACTCTTCTCAACACTACAGCTAACCAGAACTCGTCTCAACAGAATAGCTAACACAAACCTCGTCTCAACACTGCATCTAACACACACCTCGTCTCAACACACTACAGCTAACATACACCTCGTCTCAATACACTACAGGTAACACACACCTCGTCTAAACACACTACAGCTAACATACACCTCGTCTCAATACACTACAGCTAACACACACCTCGTCTCAACACACTACAGCTAACACGCACACCTCGTCTCAACACACTACAGCTAACACACACTTCGTCTCAACACACTACAGCTAACACATACCTCGTCTCAACACACTACAGCTAACACACATCTCGTGTCAAGCCACTACAGCTAACACACACCTCGTTTCAGCACTACAGCTAACACACACCTCGTCTCAACACTACAGCTAACACACACCTCGTCTCAACACTACAGCTAACACACATCTCGTCTCAACACACTACAGCTAACACACACTTCGTCTAAACACACTACATCTAAGACACACCTCGTCTCAACACACTACAGCTAACACACACCTCGTCTCAACACACTACAGCTAACACGCACACCTCGTCTCAACACACTAAGGCTAACACGCACACCTCGTCTCAACACACACCTCGTCTCAACACTACAGCTAACACACACCTCGTCTCAACACTACAGCTAAGACACATCTCGACTCAACACACTACAGCTAACACACACTTCGTCTAAACACACTACAGCTAACACACACCTCGTCTCAACACTACAGCTAACACACACCACGTCTCAACACACTACAGCTACCACACATCTCGTCTCAACACACTACAGCTAACACGCACACCTCGTCTCAACACACTACAGCTAACACGCACACCTCGTCTGAACACACTACAGCTAACACACACCTCGTCGCAAAACTACAGCTAACACACCTCGTCTCAACACACAACAGCTAAAACACACCTCGTCTCAACACACTACAGCTAACACGCACACCTCGTCTCAACACACTACAGCTAACACACACTTCGTCTCAACACACTACAGCTAACACACCTCGTCTCAACACACTACAGCTAACACACATCTCGTGTCAAGCCACTACAGCTAACACACACCTCGTTTCAGCACTACAGCTAACACACACCTCGTCTCAACACTACAGCTAACACACACCTCGTCTCAACACTACAGCTAAGACACACCTCGTCTCAACACACTACAGCTAACACACACCTCGTCTCAACACACTACAGCTAACACGCACACCTCGTCTCAACACACTACAGCTAACACACACTTCGTCTCAACACACTACAGCTAACACACACTTCGTCTAAACACACTACATCTAAGACACACCTCGTCTCAACACACTACAGCTAACACGCACACCTCGTCTCAACACACTAAGGCTAACACGCACACCTCGTCTGAACACACTACAGCTAACACACACCTCGTCTCAACACTACAGCTAAGACACACCTCGTCTCAACACACTACAGCTAACACACACCTCGTCTCAACACACTACAGCTAACACGCACACCTCGTCTCAACACACTACAGCTAACACACACTTCGTCTCAACACACTACAGCTAACACGCACACCTCGTCTCAACACACTACAGCTAACACACAGCTTGTCTCAACACACTAAGGCTAACACGCACACCTCGTCTGAACACACTACAGCTAACACACACCTCGTCTCAACACTACAGCTAACACACACCACGTCTCAACACACTACAGCTACCACACATCTCGTCTCAACACACTACAGCTAACACGCACACCTCGTCTCAACACACTACAGCTAACACGCACACCTCGTCTCAACACACTACAGCTAACACACACTTCGTCTCAACACACTACAGCTAACACATACCTCGTCTCAACACACTACAGCTAACACACATCTCGTGTCAAGCCACTACAGCTAACACACACCTCGTTTCAGCACTACAGCTAACACACACCTCGTCTCAACACTACAGCTAACACACACCTCGTCTCAACACTACAGCTAACACACATCTCGTCTCAACACACTACAGCTAACACACACTTCGTCTAAACACACTACATCTAAGACACACCTCGTCTCAACACACTACAGCTAACACACACCTCGTCTCAACACACTACAGCTAACACGCACACCTCGTCTCAACACACTAAGGCTAACACGCACACCTCGTCTCAACACACTATAGCTAACACACACCTCGTCTCAACACTACAGCTAACACACACCTCGTCTCAACACTACAGCTAACACACATCTCGACTCAACACACTACAGCTAACACACACTTCGTCTAAACACACTACAGCTAACACACACCTCGTCTCAACACTACAGCTAACACACACCACGTCTCAACACACTACAGCTACCACACATCTCGTCTCAACACACTACAGCTAACACGCACACCTCGTCTCAACACACTACAGCTAACACGCACACCTCGTCTGAACACACTACAGCTAACACACACCTCGTCGCAAAACTACAGCTAACACACCTCGTCTCAACACACAACAGCTAAAACACACCTCGTCTCAACACACTACAGCTAACACGCACACCTCGTCTCAACACACTACAGCTAACACACACTTCGTCTCAACACACTACAGCTAACACACACTTCGTCTCAACACACTACAGCTAACACACACTTCGTCTAAACACACTACATCTAAGACACACCTCGTCTCAACACACTACAGCTAACACGCACACCTCGTCTCAACACACTAAGGCTAACACGCACACCTCGTCTGAACACACTACAGCTAACACACACCTCGTCTCAACACTACAGCTAAGACACACCTCGTCTCAACACACTACAGCTAACACACACCTCGTCTCAACACACTACAGCTAACACGCACACCTCGTCTCAACACACTACAGCTAACACACACTTCGTCTCAACACACTACAGCTAACACGCACACCTCGTCTCAACACACTACAGCTAACACACAGCTTGTCTCAACACACTAAGGCTAACACGCACACCTCGTCTGAACACACTACAGCTAACACACACCTCGTCTCAACACTACAGCTAACACACACCACGTCTCAACACACTACAGCTACCACACATCTCGTCTCAACACACTACAGCTAACACGCACACCTCGTCTCAACACACTACAGCTAACACGCACACCTCGTCTCAACACACTACAGCTAACACACACTTCGTCTCAACACACTACAGCTAACACATACCTAGTCTCAACACACTACAGCTAACACACATCTCGTGTCAAGCCACTACAGCTAACACACACCTCGTTTCAGCACTACAGCTAACACACACCTCGTCTCAACACTACAGCTAACACACACCTCGTCTCAACACTACAGCTAACACACATCTCGTCTCAACACACTACAGCTAACACACACTTCGTCTAAACACACTACATCTAAGACACACCTCGTCTCAACACACTACAGCTAACACACACCTCGTCTCAACACACTACAGCTAACACGCACACCTCGTCTCAACACACTAAGGCTAACACGCACACCTCGTCTCAACACACTATAGCTAACACACACCTCGTCTCAACACTACAGCTAACACACACCTCGTCTCAACACTACAGCTAACACACATCTCGACTCAACACACTACAGCTAACACACACTTCGTCTAAACACACTACAGCTAACACACACCTCGTCTCAACACTACAGCTAACACACACCACGTCTCAACACACTACAGCTACCACACATCTCGTCTCAACACACTACAGCTAACACGCACACCTCGTCTCAACACACTACAGCTAACACGCACACCTCGTCTGAACACACTACAGCTAACACACACCTCGTCGCAAAACTACAGCTAACACACCTCGTCTCAACACACAACAGCTAAAACACACCTCGTCTCAACACACTACAGCTAACACGCACACCTCGTCTCAACACACTACAGCTAACACACACTTCGTCTCAACACACTACAGCTAACACACCTCGTCTCAACACACTACAGCTAACACACATCTCGTGTCAAGCCACTACAGCTAACACACACCTCGTTTCAGCACTACAGCTAACACACACCTCGTCTCAACACTACAGCTAACACACACCTCGTCTCAACACTACAGCTAACACACATCTCGTCTCAACACACTACAGCTAACACACACTTCGTCTAAACACACTACATCTAAGACACACCTCGTCTCAACACACTACAGCTAACACGCACACCTCGTCTCAACACTACAGCTAAGACACACCTCGTCTCAACACACTACAGCTAACACACACCTCGTCTCAACACACTACAGCTAACACGCACACCTCGTCTCAACACACTACAGCTAACACACACTTCGTCTCAACACACTACAGCTAACACACACTTCGTCTAAACACACTACATCTAAGACACACCTCGTCTCAACACACTACAGCTAACACACATCTCGTGTCAAGCCACTACAGCTAACACACACCTCGTTTCAGCACTACAGCTAACACACACCTCGTCTCAACACTACAGCTAACACACACCTCGTCTCAACACTACAGCTAACACACATCTCGTCTCAACACACTACAGCTAACACACACTTCGTCTAAACACACTACATCTAAGACACACCTCGTCTCAACACACTACAGCTAACACACACCTCGTCTCAACACACTACAGCTAACACGCACACCTCGTCTGAACACACTACAGCTAACACACACCTCGTCGCAACACTACAGCTAACACACACCTCGTCTCAACACTACAGCTAACACACATCTCGTCTCAACACACTACAGCTAACACACACTTCGTCTAAACACACTACAGCTAACACCCATCTCGTCTCAACGCACTACAGCTAACACGCACACCTCGTCTCAACACACTAAGGGTAACACGCACACCTCGTCTGAACACACTACAGCTAACACACACCTCGTCTCAACACTACAGCTAACACACACCTCGTCTCAACACTACAGCTAACACACATCTCGTCTCAACACACTACAGCTAACACACACTTCGTCTAAACACACTACAGCTAACACACACCTCGTCTCAATACTACAGCTAACACACACCTCGTCTCAACACACTACAGCTAACACGCACACCTCGTCTCAACACACTAAGACTAACACGCACACCTCGTGTGAACACACTACAGCTAGCACACACCTCGTCTCAACACTACAGCTAAGACACACCTCGTCTCAACACACTACAGCTAACACACACCTCGTCTCAACACACTAAGCTAACACGCACACCTCGTCTCAACACACTACAGCTAACACACAGCTCGTTTCAGCACTACAGCTAACACACAGCTTGTCTCAACACACTACAGCTAACACACAACTCGTCTCAACACAATAGCTAACACACAGCTCGTCTCAACACTGCAGCTAACACACACCTCGTTTCAGCACTACAGCTAACAAACAACTCGTCTCAACACTACAGCTAACACACACCTCGTCTCAACACACTACAGCTAACACACACCTCGTCTCAACACACTACAGCTAACACACACCTCGTCTCAACGCACTACAGCTAACACACAACTCGTCTCAACACTATACCTAACACAGAACTCGTCTCAATACAATAGCTAACACACACCTCGTCTCAACACTGCATCTAACACACACCTCGTCTCAACACACTACAGCTAACATACACCTCGTCTCAATACACTACAGCTAACACACACCTCGTTTCAGCACTACAGCTAACACACACCTCGTCTCAACACTACAGCTAACACGCACACCTCGTCTGAACACACTACAGCTAACACACACCTCGTCTCAACACACTACAGCTAACACACACCTCGTCTCAACACACTACAGCTAACACACACCTCGTCTAAACACACAACAGCTAACACACAGCTCGTGTCATCACACTACAGCTAACACACACATCGTTTCAGCACTACAGCTAACACACACCTCGTCTCAACACTACAGCTAACACACACCTCGTCTCAACACACTGCAGCTCAAACACGCCTCGTCTCAACACACTACAGCTAACACGCACACCTCGTCTCAACACACTACAGCTAACACACACCTCGTCTAAACACACTACAGCTAACACACAGCTCGTGTCAACACACTACAGCTAACACACACCTCGTTTCAGCACTACAGCTAACACACACCTCGTCTCAACACTACAGCTAACACACACCTCGTCTCAACACACTACAGCTAACACACATCTCCGCTCAACGCACTACAGCTAACACATACCTCTTCTGAACACACTACAGCTAACACACAGCTTGTGTCAAGCCACTACAGCTAACACACACCTCGTTTCAGCACTACAGCTAACACACACCTCGTCTCAACACTACAGCTAACACACACCCCGTCTCAACACACTACAGCTACCACACATCTCGTCTCAACACACTACAGCTAACACGCACACCTCTTCTGAACACACTACAGCTAACACGCACACCTCGTCGCAAAACTACAGCTAACACACCTCGTCTCAACACACTACAGCTAAAACACACCTCGTCTCAACACACTACAGCTAACACGCACACCTCGTCTCAACACACTAAGGCTAACACGCACACCTCGTCTGAACACACTACAGCTAACACACACTTCGTCTCAACACACTACAGCTAACACGCACACCTCGTCTCAACACACTACAGCTAACACACAGCTTGTCTCAACACACTAAGGCTAACACGCACACCTCGTCTGAACACACTACAGCTAACACACACCTCGTCTCAACACACTACAGCTAACACACACCTCGTCTCAACACACTACACCTAACACACACCTCGTTTCAGCACTACAGCTAACACAAATCTCGTCTCAACGCACTACAGCTAACACGCACACCTCGTCTGAACACACTACATCTAACACACAACTCTTCTCAACACTACAGCTAACCAGAACTCGTCTCAACAGAATAGCTAACACAAACCTCGTCTCAACACTGCATCTAACACACACCTCGTCTCAACACACTACAGCTAACATACACCTCGTCTCAATACACTACAGGTAACACACACCTCGTCTAAACACACTACAGCTAACATACACCTCGTCTCAATACACTACAGCTAACACACACCTCGTCTCAACACACTACAGCTAACACACACCTCGTCTAAACACACTACAGCTAACACACACCTCGTCTCAACACACTACAGCTAACACACACCTCGTCTCAACACACTGCAGCTAACACACACCTCGTCTAAACACACAACAGCTAACACACAGCTCGTGTCATCACACTACAGCTAACACACACATCGTTTCAGCACTACAGCTAACACACACCTCGTCTCAATACTACAGCTAACACGCACACCTCGTCTGAACACACTACAGCTAACACACACCTCGTCTCAACACACTACAGCTAACACACACCTCGTCTCAACACACTGCAGCTAACACACACCTCGTCTAAACACACAACAGCTAACACACAGCTCGTGTCATCACACTACAGCTAACATCGTTTCAGCACTACAGCTAACACACACCTCGTCTCAACACTACAGCTAACACACACCTCGTCTCAACACACTGCAGCTCAAACACGCCTCGTCTCAACACACTACAGCTAACACGCACACCTCTTCTCAACACACTACAGCTAACACACACCTCGTCTAAACACACTACAGCTAACACACAGCTCGTGTCAACACACTACAGCTAACACACACCTCGTTTCAGCACTACAGCTAACACACACCTCGTCTCAACACTACAGCTAACACACACCTCGTCTCAACACACTACAGCTAACACACATCTCCTCTCAACGCACTACAGCTAACACATACCTCTTCTGAACACACTACAGCTAACACACAGCTCGTATCAAGCCACTACAGCTAACACACACCTCGTTTCAGCACTACAGCTAACACACACCTCGTCTCAACACTACAGCTAACACACACCCCGTCTCAACACACTACAGCTACCACACATCTCGTCTCAACACACTACAGCTAACACGCACACCTCTTCTGAACACACTACAGCTAACACGCACACCTCGTCGCAAAACTACAGCTAACACACCTCGTCTCAACACACTACAGCTAAAACACACCTCGTCTCAACACACTACAGCTAACACGCACACCTCGTCTCAACACACTACAGCTAACACGCACACCTCGTCTCAACACACTACAGCTAACACACACTTCGTCTCAACACACTACAGCTAACACATACCTCGTCTCAACACACTACAGCTAACACACATCTCGTGTCAAGCCACTACAGCTAACACACACCTCGTTTCAGCACTACAGCTAACACACACCTCGTCTCAACACTACAGCTAACACACACCTCGTCTCAACACTACAGCTAACACACATCTCGTCTCAACACACTACAGCTAACACACACTTCGTCTAAACACACTACATCTAAGACACACCTCGTCTCAACACACTACAGCTAACACACACCTCGTCTCAACACACTACAGCTAACACGCACACCTCGTCTCAACACACTAAGGCTAACACGCACACCTCGTCTCAACACACTATAGCTAACACACACCTCGTCTCAACACTACAGCTAACACACACCTCGTCTCAACACTACAGCTAACACACATCTCGACTCAACACACTACAGCTAACACACACTTCGTCTAAACACACTACAGCTAACACACACCTCGTCTCAACACTACAGCTAACACACACCACGTCTCAACACACTACAGCTACCACACATCTCGTCTCAACACACTACAGCTAACACGCACACCTCGTCTCAACACACTACAGCTAACACGCACACCTCGTCTGAACACACTACAGCTAACACACACCTCGTCGCAAAACTACAGCTAACACACCTCGTCTCAACACACAACAGCTAAAACACACCTCGTCTCAACACACTACAGCTAACACGCACACCTCGTCTCAACACACTACAGCTAACACACACTTCGTCTCAACACACTACAGCTAACACACCTCGTCTCAACACACTACAGCTAACACACATCTCGTGTCAAGCCACTACAGCTAACACACACCTCGTTTCAGCACTACAGCTAACACACACCTCGTCTCAACACTACAGCTAACACACACCTCGTCTCAACACTACAGCTAAGACACACCTCGTCTCAACACACTACAGCTAACACACACCTCGTCTCAACACACTACAGCTAACACGCACACCTCGTCTCAACACACTACAGCTAACACACACTTCGTCTCAACACACTACAGCTAACACACACTTCGTCTAAACACACTACATCTAAGACACACCTCGTCTCAACACACTACAGCTAACACGCACACCTCGTCTCAACACACTAAGGCTAACACGCACACCTCGTCTGAACACACTACAGCTAACACACACCTCGTCTCAACACTACAGCTAAGACACACCTCGTCTCAACACACTACAGCTAACACGCACACCTCGTCTCAACACACTAAGGCTAACACGCACACCTCGTCTGAACACACTACAGCTAACACACACTTCGTCTCAACACACTACAGCTAACACGCACACCTCGTCTCAACACACTACAGCTAACACACAGCTTGTCTCAACACACTAAGGCTAACACGCACACCTCGTCTGAACACACTACAGCTAACACACACCTCGTCTCAACACACTACAGCTAACACACACCTCGTCTCAACACACTACACCTAACACACACCTCGTTTCAGCACTACAGCTAACACAAATCTCGTCTCAACGCACTACAGCTAACACGCACACCTCGTCTGAACACACTACATCTAACACACAACTCTTCTCAACACTACAGCTAACCAGAACTCGTCTCAACAGAATAGCTAACACAAACCTCGTCTCAACACTGCATCTAACACACACCTCGTCTCAACACACTACAGCTAACATACACCTCGTCTCAATACACTACAGGTAACACACACCTCGTCTAAACACACTACAGCTAACATACACCTCGTCTCAATACACTACAGCTAACACACACCTCGTCTCAACACACTACAGCTAACACACACCTCGTCTAAACACACTACAGCTAACACACACCTCGTCTCAACACACTACAGCTAACACACACCTCGTCTCAACACACTGCAGCTAACACACACCTCGTCTAAACACACAACAGCTAACACACAGCTCGTGTCATCACACTACAGCTAACACACACATCGTTTCAGCACTACAGCTAACACACACCTCGTCTCAACACTACAGCTAACACGCACACCTCGTCTGAACACACTACAGCTAACACACACCTCGTCTCAACACACTACAGCTAACACACACCTCGTCTCAACACACTGCAGCTAACACACACCTCGTCTAAACACACAACAGCTAACACACAGCTCGTGTCATCACACTACAGCTAACATCGTTTCAGCACTACAGCTAACACACACCTCGTCTCAACACTACAGCTAACACACACCTCGTCTCAACACACTGCAGCTCAAACACGCCTCGTCTCAACACACTACAGCTAACACGCACACCTCTTCTCAACACACTACAGCTAACACACACCTCGTCTAAACACACTACAGCTAACACACAGCTCGTGTCAACACACTACAGCTAACACACACCTCGTTTCAGCACTACAGCTAACACACACCTCGTCTCAACACTACAGCTAACACACACCTCGTCTCAACACACTACAGCTAACACACATCTCCTCTCAACGCACTACAGCTAACACATACCTCTTCTGAACACACTACAGCTAACACACAGCTCGTATCAAGCCACTACAGCTAACACACACCTCGTTTCAGCACTACAGCTAACACACACCTCGTCTCAACACTACAGCTAACACACACCCCGTCTCAACACACTACAGCTACCACACATCTCGTCTCAACACACTACAGCTAACACGCACACCTCTTCTGAACACACTACAGCTAACACGCACACCTCGTCGCAAAACTACAGCTAACACACCTCGTCTCAACACACTACAGCTAAAACACACCTCGTCTCAACACACTACAGCTAACACGCACACCTCGTCTCAACACACTACAGCTAACACGCACACCTCGTCTCAACACACTACAGCTAACACACACTTCGTCTCAACACACTACAGCTAACACATACCTCGTCTCAACACACTACAGCTAACACACATCTCGTGTCAAGCCACTACAGCTAACACACACCTCGTTTCAGCACTACAGCTAACACACACCTCGTCTCAACACTACAGCTAACACACACCTCGTCTCAACACTACAGCTAACACACATCTCGTCTCAACACACTACAGCTAACACACACTTCGTCTAAACACACTACATCTAAGACACACCTCGTCTCAACACACTACAGCTAACACACACCTCGTCTCAACACACTACAGCTAACACGCAAACCTCGTCTCAACACACTAAGGCTAACACGCACACCTCGTCTCAACACACACCTCGTCTCAACACTACAGCTAACACACACCTCGTCTCAACACTACAGCTAACACACATCTCGACTCAACACACTACAGCTAACACACACTTCGTCTAAACACACTACAGCTAACACACACCTCGTCTCAACACTACAGCTAACACACACCACGTCTCAACACACTACAGCTACCACACATCTCGTCTCAACACACTACAGCTAACACGCACACCTCGTCTCAACACACTACAGCTAACACGCACACCTCGTCTGAACACACTACAGCTAACACACACCTCGTCGCAAAACTACAGCTAACACACCTCGTCTCAACACACAACAGCTAAAACACACCTCGTCTCAACACACTACAGCTAACACGCACACCTCGTCTCAACACACTACAGCTAACACACACTTCGTCTCAACACACTACAGCTAACACACCTCGTCTCAACACACTACAGCTAACACACATCTCGTGTCAAGCCACTACAGCTAACACACACCTCGTTTCAGCACTACAGCTAACACACACCTCGTCTCAACACTACAGCTAACACACACCTCGTCTCAACACTACAGCTAAGACACACCTCGTCTCAACACACTACAGCTAACACACACCTCGTCTCAACACACTACAGCTAACACGCACACCTCGTCTCAACACACTACAGCTAACACACACTTCGTCTCAACACACTACAGCTAACACACACTTCGTCTAAACACACTACATCTAAGACACACCTCGTCTCAACACACTACAGCTAACACGCACACCTCGTCTCAACACACTAAGGCTAACACGCACACCTCGTCTGAACACACTACAGCTAACACACACCTCGTCTCAACACTACAGCTAAGACACACCTCGTCTCAACACACTACAGCTAACACACACCTCGTCTCAACACACTACAGCTAACACGCACACCTCGTCTCAACACACTACAGCTAACACACACTTCGTCTCAACACACTACAGCTAACACGCACACCTCGTCTCAACACACTACAGCTAACACACAGCTTGTCTCAACACACTAAGGCTAACACGCACACCTCGTCTGAACACACTACAGCTAACACACACCTCGTCTCAACACTACAGCTAACACACACCACGTCTCAACACACTACAGCTACCACACATCTCGTCTCAACACACTACAGCTAACACGCACACCTCGTCTCAACACACTACAGCTAACACGCACACCTCGTCTCAACACACTACAGCTAACACACACTTCGTCTCAACACACTACAGCTAACACATACCTCGTCTCAACACACTACAGCTAACACACATCTCGTGTCAAGCCACTACAGCTAACACACACCTCGTTTCAGCACTACAGCTAACACACACCTCGTCTCAACACTACAGCTAACACACACCTCGTCTTAACACTACAGCTAACACACATCTCGTCTCAACACACTACAGCTAACACACACTTCGTCTAAACACACTACATCTAAGACACACCTCGTCTCAACACACTACAGCTAACACACACCTCGTCTCAACACACTACAGCTAACACGCACACCTCGTCTCAACACACTAAGGCTAACACGCACACCTCGTCTCAACACACTATAGCTAACACACACCTCGTCTCAACACTACAGCTAACACACACCTCGTCTCAACACTACAGCTAACACACATCTCGTCTCAACACACTACAGCTAACACACACTTCGTCTAAACACACTACATCTAAGACACACCTCGTCTCAACACACTACAGCTAACACGCACACCTCGTCTCAACACTACAGCTAAGACACACCTCGTCTCAACACACTACAGCTAACACACACCTCGTCTCAACACACTACAGCTAACACGCACACCTCGTCTCAACACACTACAGCTAACACACACTTCGTCTCAACACACTACAGCTAACACACACTTCGTCTAAACACACTACATCTAAGACACACCTCGTCTCAACACACTACAGCTAACACACATCTCGTGTCAAGCCACTACAGCTAACACACACCTCGTTTCAGCACTACAGCTAACACACACCTCGTCTCAACACTACAGCTAACACACACCTCGTCTCAACACTACAGCTAACACACATCTCGTCTCAACACACTACAGCTAACACACACTTCGTCTAAACACACTACATCTAAGACACACCTCGTCTCAACACACTACAGCTAACACACACCTCGTCTCAACACACTACAGCTAACACGCACACCTCGTCTCAACACACTAAGGCTAACACGCACACCTCGTCTCAACACACTATAGCTAACACACACCTCGTCTCAACACTACAGCTAACACACACCTCGTCTCAACACTACAGCTAACACACATCTCGACTCAACACACTACAGCTAACACACACTTCGTCTAAACACACTACAGCTAACACACACCTCGTCTCAACACTACAGCTAACACACACCACGTCTCAACACACTACAGCTACCACACATCTCGTCTCAACACACTACAGCTAACACGCACACCTCGTCTCAACACACTACAGCTAACACGCACACCTCGTCTGAACACACTACAGCTAACACACACCTCGTCGCAAAACTACAGCTAACACACCTCGTCTCAACACACAACAGCTAAAACACACCTCGTCTCAACACACTACAGCTAACACACACCTCGTCTCAACACACTACAGCTAACACACACTTCGTCTCAACACACTACAGCTAACACACCTCGTCTCAACACACTACAGCTAACACACATCTCGTGTCAAGCCACTACAGCTAACACACACCTCGTTTCAGCACTACAGCTAACACACACCTCGTCTCAACACTACAGCTAACACACACCTCGTCTCAACACTACAGCTAACACACATCTCGTCTCAACACACTACAGCTAACACACACTTCGTCTAAACACACTACATCTAAGACACACCTCGTCTCAACACACTACAGCTAACACGCACACCTCGTCTCAACACTACAGCTAAGACACACCTCGTCTCAACACACTACAGCTAACACACACCTCGTCTCAACACACTACAGCTAACACGCACACCTCGTCTCAACACACTACAGCTAACACACACTTCGTCTCAACACACTACAGCTAACACACACTTCGTCTAAACACACTACATCTAAGACACACCTCGTCTCAACACACTACAGCTAACACGCACACCTCGTCTCAACACACTAAGGCTAACACGCACACCTCGTCTGAACACACTACAGCTAACACACACCTCGTCTCAACACTACAGCTAAGACACACCTCGTCTCAACACACTACAGCTAACACACACCTCGTCTCAACACACTACAGCTAACACGCACACCTCGTCTCAACACACTACAGCTAACACACACTTCGTCTCAACACACTACAGCTAACACGCACACCTCGTCTCAACACACTACAGCTAACACACAGCTTGTCTCAACACACTAAGGCTAACACGCACACCTCGTCTGAACACACTACAGCTAACACACACCTCGTCTCAACACTACAGCTAACACACACCACGTCTCAACACACTACAGCTAACACGCACACCTCGTCTCAACACACTACAGCTAACACACACTTCGTCTCAACACACTACAGCTAACACACACTTCGTCTAAACACACTACATCTAAGACACACCTCGTCTCAACACACTACAGCTAACACACATCTCGTGTCAAGCCACTACAGCTAACACACACCTCGTTTCAGCACTACAGCTAACACACACCTCGTCTCAACACTACAGCTAACACACACCTCGTCTCAACACTACAGCTAACACACATCTCGTCTCAACACACTACAGCTAACACACACTTCGTCTAAACACACTACATCTAAGACACACCTCGTCTCAACACACTACAGCTAACACACACCTCGTCTCAACACACTACAGCTAACACGCACACCTCGTCTCAACACACTAAGGCTAACACGCACACCTCGTCTCAACACACTATAGCTAACACACACCTCGTCTCAACACTACAGCTAACACACACCTCGTCTCAACACTACAGCTAACACACATCTCGACTCAACACACTACAGCTAACACACACTTCGTCTAAACACACTACAGCTAACACACACCTCGTCTCAACACTACAGCTAACACACACCACGTCTCAACACACTACAGCTACCACACATCTCGTCTCAACACACTACAGCTAACACGCACACCTCGTCTCAACACACTACAGCTAACACGCACACCTCGTCTGAACACACTACAGCTAACACACACCTCGTCGCAAAACTACAGCTAACACACCTCGTCTCAACACACAACAGCTAAAACACACCTCGTCTCAACACACTACAGCTAACACACACCTCGTCTCAACACACTACAGCTAACACACACTTCGTCTCAACACACTACAGCTAACACACCTCGTCTCAACACACTACAGCTAACACACATCTCGTGTCAAGCCACTACAGCTAACACACACCTCGTTTCAGCACTACAGCTAACACACACCTCGTCTCAACACTACAGCTAACACACACCTCGTCTCAACACTACAGCTAACACACATCTCGTCTCAACACACTACAGCTAACACACACTTCGTCTAAACACACTACATCTAAGACACACCTCGTCTCAACACACTACAGCTAACACGCACACCTCGTCTCAACACTACAGCTAAGACACACCTCGTCTCAACACACTACAGCTAACACACACCTCGTCTCAACACACTACAGCTAACACGCACACCTCGTCTCAACACACTACAGCTAACACACACTTCGTCTCAACACACTACAGCTAACACACACTTCGTCTAAACACACTACATCTAAGACACACCTCGTCTCAACACACTACAGCTAACACGCACACCTCGTCTCAACACACTAAGGCTAACACGCACACCTCGTCTGAACACACTACAGCTAACACACACCTCGTCTCAACACTACAGCTAAGACACACCTCGTCTCAACACACTACAGCTAACACACACCTCGTCTCAACACACTACAGCTAACACGCACACCTCGTCTCAACACACTACAGCTAACACACACTTCGTCTCAACACACTACAGCTAACACGCACACCTCGTCTCAACACACTACAGCTAACACACAGCTTGTCTCAACACACTAAGGCTAACACGCACACCTCGTCTGAACACACTACAGCTAACACACACCTCGTCTCAACACTACAGCTAACACACACCACGTCTCAACACACTACAGCTACCACACATCTCGTCTCAACACACTACAGCTAACACGCACACCTCGTCTCAACACACTACAGCTAACACGCACACCTCGTCTCAACACACTACAGCTAACACACACTTCGTCTCAACACACTACAGCTAACACATACCTCGTCTCAACACACTACAGCTAACACACATCTCGTGTCAAGCCACTACAGCTAACACACACCTCGTTTCAGCACTACAGCTAACACACACCTCGTCTCAACACTACAGCTAACACACACCTCGTCTCAACACTACAGCTAACACACATCTCGTCTCAACACACTACAGCTAACACACACTTCGTCTAAACACACTACATCTAAGACACACCTCGTCTCAACACACTACAGCTAACACACACCTCGTCTCAACACACTACAGCTAACACGCACACCTCGTCTCAACACACTAAGGCTAACACGCACACCTCGTCTCAACACACTATAGCTAACACACACCTCGTCTCAACACTACAGCTAACACACACCTCGTCTCAACACTACAGCTAACACACATCTCGACTCAACACACTACAGCTAACACACACTTCGTCTAAACACACTACAGCTAACACACACCTCGTCTCAACACTACAGCTAACACACACCACGTCTCAACACACTACAGCTACCACACATCTCGTCTCAACACACTACAGCTAACACGCACACCTCGTCTCAACACACTACAGCTAACACGCACACCTCGTCTGAACACACTACAGCTAACACACACCTCGTCGCAAAACTACAGCTAACACACCTCGTCTCAACACACAACAGCTAAAACACACCTCGTCTCAACACACTACAGCTAACACGCACACCTCGTCTCAACACACTACAGCTAACACACACTTCGTCTCAACACACTACAGCTAACACACCTCGTCTCAACACACTACAGCTAACACACATCTCGTGTCAAGCCACTACAGCTAACACACACCTCGTTTCAGCACTACAGCTAACACACACCTCGTCTCAACACTACAGCTAACACACACCTCGTCTCAACACTACAGCTAACACACATCTCGTCTCAACACACTACAGCTAACACACACTTCGTCTAAACACACTACATCTAAGACACACCTCGTCTCAACACACTACAGCTAACACGCACACCTCGTCTCAACACTACAGCTAAGACACACCTCGTCTCAACACACTACAGCTAACACACACCTCGTCTCAACACACTACAGCTAACACGCACACCTCGTCTCAACACACTACAGCTAACACACACTTCGTCTCAACACACTACAGCTAACACACACTTCGTCTAAACACACTACATCTAAGACACACCTCGTCTCAACACACTACAGCTAACACGCACACCTCGTCTCAACACACTAAGGCTAACACGCACACCTCGTCTGAACACACACAGCTAACACACACCTCGTCTCAACACTACAGCTAAGACACACCTCGTCTCAACACACTACAGCTAACACACACCTCGTCTCAACACACTACAGCTAACACACAGCTTGTCTCAACACACTAAGGCTAACACGCACACCTCGTCTGAACACACTACAGCTAACACACACCTCGTCTCAACACTACAGCTAACACACACCACGTCTCAACACACTACAGCTACCACACATCTCGTCTCAACACACTACAGCTAACACGCACACCTCGTCTCAACACACTACAGCTAACACGCACACCTCGTCTCAACACACTACAGCTAACACACACTTCGTCTCAACACACTACAGCTAACACATACCTCGTCTCAACACACTACAGCTAACACACATCTCGTGTCAAGCCACTACAGCTAACACACACCTCGTTTCAGCACTACAGCTAACACACACCTCGTCTCAACACTACAGCTAACACACACCTCGTCTCAACACTACAGCTAACACACACCACGTCTCAACACACTACAGCTACCACACATCTCGTCTCAACACACTACAGCTAACACGCACACCTCGTCTCAACACACTACAGCTAACACGCACACCTCGTCTCAACACACTACAGCTAACACACACTTCGTCTCAACACACTACAGCTAACACATACCTCGTCTCAACACACTACAGCTAACACACATCTCGTGTCAAGCCACTACAGCTAACACACACCTCGTTTCAGCACTACAGCTAACACACACCTCGTCTCAACACTACAGCTAACACACACCTCGTCTCAACACTACAGCTAACACACATCTCGTCTCAACACACTACAGCTAACACACACTTCGTCTAAACACACTACATCTAAGACACACCTCGTCTCAACACACTACAGCTAACACACACCTCGTCTCAACACACTACAGCTAACACGCACACCTCGTCTCAACACACTAAGGCTAACACGCACACCTCGTCTCAACACACTATAGCTAACACACACCTCGTCTCAACACTACAGCTAACACACACCTCGTCTCAACACTACAGCTAACACACATCTCGACTCAACACACTACAGCTAACACACACTTCGTCTAAACACACTACAGCTAACACACACCTCGTCTCAACACTACAGCTAACACACACCACGTCTCAACACACTACAGCTACCACACATCTCGTCTCAACACACTACAGCTAACACGCACACCTCGTCTCAACACACTACAGCTAACACGCACACCTCGTCTGAACACACTACAGCTAACACACACCTCGTCGCAAAACTACAGCTAACACACCTCGTCTCAACACACAACAGCTAAAACACACCTCGTCTCAACACACTACAGCTAACACGCACACCTCGTCTCAACACACTACAGCTAACACACACTTCGTCTCAACACACTACAGCTAACACACCTCGTCTCAACACACTACAGCTAACACACATCTCGTGTCAAGCCACTACAGCTAACACACACCTCGTTTCAGCACTACAGCTAACACACACCTCGTCTCAACACTACAGCTAACACACACCTCGTCTCAACACTACAGCTAACACACATCTCGTCTCAACACACTACAGCTAACACACACTTCGTCTAAACACACTACATCTAAGACACACCTCGTCTCAACACACTACAGCTAACACGCACACCTCGTCTCAACACTACAGCTAAGACACACCTCGTCTCAACACACTACAGCTAACACACACCTCGTCTCAACACACTACAGCTAACACGCACACCTCGTCTCAACACACTACAGCTAACACACACTTCGTCTCAACACACTACAGCTAACACACACTTCGTCTAAACACACTACATCTAAGACACACCTCGTCTCAACACACTACAGCTAACACGCACACCTCGTCTCAACACACTAAGGCTAACACGCACACCTCGTCTGAACACACACAGCTAACACACACCTCGTCTCAACACTACAGCTAAGACACACCTCGTCTCAACACACTACAGCTAACACACACCTCGTCTCAACACACTACAGCTAACACGCACACCTCGTCTCAACACACTACAGCTAACACACACTTCGTCTCAACACACTACAGCTAACACGCACACCTCGTCTCAACACACTACAGCTAACACACAGCTTGTCTCAACACACTAAGGCTAACACGCACACCTCGTCTGAACACACTACAGCTAACACACACCTCGTCTCAACACTACAGCTAACACACACCACGTCTCAACACACTACAGCTACCACACATCTCGTCTCAACACACTACAGCTAACACGCACACCTCGTCTCAACACACTACAGCTAACACGCACACCTCGTCTGAACACACTACAGCTAACACACACCTCGTCGCAAAACTACAGCTAACACACCTCGTCTCAACACACAACAGCTAAAACACACCTCGTCTCAACACACTACAGCTAACACGCACACCTCGTCTCAACACACTACAGCTAACACACACTTCGTCTCAACACACTACAGCTAACACACCTCGTCTCAACACACTACAGCTAACACACATCTCGTGTCAAGCCACTACAGCTAACACACACCTCGTTTCAGCACTACAGCTAACACACACCTCGTCTCAACACTACAGCTAACACACACCTCGTCTAAACACACTACATCTAAGACACACCTCGTCTCAACACACTACAGCTAACACACACTTCGTCTAAACACACTACATCTAAGACACACCTCGTCTCAACACACTACAGCTAACACGCACACCTCGTCTCAACACACTAAGGCTAACACGCACACCTCGTCTGAACACACTACAGCTAACACACACCTCGTCTCAACACTACAGCTAAGACACACCTCGTCTCAACACACTACAGCTAACACACACCTCGTCTCAACACACTACAGCTAACACGCACACCTCGTCTCAACACACTACAGCTAACACACACCTCGTCTGAACACACTACAGCTAACACACACCTCGTCTCAACACACTACAGCTAACACACAGCTTGTCTCAACACACTAAGGCTAACACGCACACCTCGTCTGAACACACTACAGCTAACACACACCTCGTCTCAACACACTACAGCTAACACACACCACGTCTCAACACACTACAGCTACCACACATCTCGTCTCAACACACTACAGCTAACACGCACACCTCGTCTCAACACACTACAGCTAACACGCACACCTCGTCTGAACACACTACAGCTAACACACACCTCGTCGCAAAACTACAGCTAACACACCTCGTCTCAACACACAACAGCTAAAACACACCTCGTCTCAACACACTACAGCTAACACGCACACCTCGTCTCAACACACTACAGCTAACACACACTTCGTCTCAACACACTACAGCTAACACACCTCGTCTCAACACACTACAGCTAACACACATCTCGTGTCAAGCCACTACAGCTAACACACACCTCGTTTCAGCACTACAGCTAACACACACCTCGTCTCAACACTACAGCTAACACACACCTCGTCTAAACACACTACATCTAAGACACACCTCGTCTCAACACACTACAGCTAACACACACTTCGTCTAAACACACTACATCTAAGACACACCTCGTCTCAACACACTACAGCTAACACGCACACCTCGTCTCAACACACTAAGGCTAACACGCACACCTCGTCTGAACACACTACAGCTAACACACACCTCGTCTCAACACTACAGCTAAGACACACCTCGTCTCAACACACTACAGCTAACACACACCTCGTCTCAACACACTACAGCTAACACGCACACCTCGTCTCAACACACTACAGCTAACACACACTTCGTCTCAACACACTACAGCTAACACGCACACCTCGTCTCAACACACTACAGCTAACACACAGCTTGTCTCAACACACTAAGGCTAACACGCACACCTCGTCTGAACACACTACAGCTAACACACACCTCGTCTCAACACACTACAGCTAACACACACCTCGTCTCAACACACTACACCTAACAGACACCTCGTTTCAGCACTACAGCTAACACACACCTCGTCTCAACACTACAGCTAACACACACCTCGTCTCAACACACTACAGCTAACACAAATCTCGTCTCAACGCACTACAGCTAACACGCACACCTCGTCTGAACACACTACATCTAACACACAACTCTTCTCAACACTACAGCTAACCAGAACTCGTCTCAACAGAATAGCTAACACAATCCTCGTCTCAACACTGCATCTAACACACACCTCGTCTCAACACACTACAGCTAACATACACCTCGTCTCAATACACTACAGGTAACACACACCTCGTCTAAACACACTACAGCTAACATACACCTCGTCTCAATACACTACAGCTAACACACACCTCGTCTCAACACACTACAGCTAACACACACCTCGTCTAAACACACTACAGCTAACACACACCTCGTCTCAACACACTACAGCTAACACACACCTCGTCTCAACACACTGCAGCTAACACACACCTCGTCTAAACACACAACAGCTAACACACAGCTCGTGTCATCACACTACAGCTAACACACACATCGTTTCAGCACTACAGCTAACACACACCTCGTCTCAACACTACAGCTAACACGCACACCTCGTCTGAACACACTACAGCTAACACACACCTCGTCTCAACACACTACAGCTAACACACACCTCGTCTCAACACACTGCAGCTAACACACACCTCGTCTAAACACACAACAGCTAACACACAGCTCGTGTCATCACACTACAGCTAACACACACATCGTTTCAGCACTACAGCTAACACACACCTCGTCTCAACACTACAGCTAACACGCACACCTCGTCTCAACACACTACAGCTAACACACACCTCGTCTAAACACACTACAGCTAACACACAGCTCGTGTCAACACACTACAGCTAACACACACCTCGTTTCAGCACTACAGCTAACACACACCTCGTCTCAACACACTACAGCTAACACACACCTCGTCTCAACACACTACAGCTAACACACACCTCGTTTCAGCACTACAGCTAACACACACCTCGTCTCAACACTACAGCTAACACACACCTCGTCTCAACACACTACAGCTAACACGCACACCTCGTCTCAACACACTACAGCTAACACGCACACCTCGTCTCAACACACTACAGCTAACACACACCTCGTCTAAACACACTACAGCTAACACACAGCTCGTGTCAACACACTACAGCTAACACACACCTCGTTTCAGCACTACAGCTAACACACACCTCGTCTCAACACTACAGCTAACACACACCTCGTCTCAACACACTACAGCTAACACACATCTCCTCTCAACGCACTACAGCTAACACATACCTCTTCTAAACACACTACAGCTAACACACAGCTCGTGTCAAGCCACTACAGCTAACACACACCTCATTTCAGCACTACAGCTAACACACACCTCGTCTCAACACTACAGCTAACACACACCTCGTCTCAACACTACAGCTAACACACATCTCGTCTCAACACACTGCAGCTAACACGCACACCTCGTCTGAACACACTACAGCTAACACACACCTCGTCTCAACACACTACAGCTAACACACACCTCGTCTCAGCACACTACAGCTAACACACACTTCATCTAAACACACTACAGCTAACACACACCTCGTCTCAACACTACAGCTAACACACACCACGTCTCAACACACTACAGCTAACACACAGCTTGTCTCAACACACTAAGGCTAACACGCACACCTCGTCTGAACACACTACAGCTAACACACACCTCGTCTCAACACTACAGCTAACACACACCACGTCTCAACACACTACAGCTACCACACATCTCGTCTCAACACACTACAGCTAACACGCACACCTCGTCTCAACACACTACAGCTAACACGCACACCTCGTCTGAACACACTACAGCTAACACACACCTCGTCGCAAAACTACAGCTAACACACCTCGTCTCAACACACAACAGCTAAAACACACCTCGTCTCAACACACTACAGCTAACACGCACACCTCGTCTCAACACACTACAGCTAACACACACTTCGTCTCAACACACTACAGCTAACACACCTCGTCTCAACACACTACAGCTAACACACATCTCGTGTCAAGCCACTACAGCTAACACACACCTCGTCTCAACACTACAGCTAACACACATCTCGTCTCAACACACTGCAGCTAACACGCACACCTCGTCTGAACACACTACAGCTAACACACACCTCGTCTCAACACACTACAGCTAACACACACCTCGTCTCAGCACACTACAGCTAACACACACTTCATCTAAACACACTACAGCTAACACACACCTCGTCTCAACACTACAGCTAACACACACCACGTCTCAACACACTACAGCTAACACACAGCTTGTCTCAACACACTAAGGCTAACACGCACACCTCGTCTGAACACACTACAGCTAACACACACCTCGTCTCAACACTACAGCTAACACACACCACGTCTCAACACACTACAGCTACCACACATCTCGTCTCAACACACTACAGCTAACACGCACACCTCGTCTCAACACACTACAGCTAACACGCACACCTCGTCTGAACACACTACAGCTAACACACACCTCGTCGCAAAACTACAGCTAACACACCTCGTCTCAACACACAACAGCTAAAACACACCTCGTCTCAACACACTACAGCTAACACGCACACCTCGTCTCAACACACTACAGCTAACACACACTTCGTCTCAACACACTACAGCTAACACACCTCGTCTCAACACACTACAGCTAACACACATCTCGTGTCAAGCCACTACAGCTAACACACACCTCGTTTCAGCACTACAGCTAACACACACCTCGTCTCAACACTACAGCTAACACACACCTCGTCTAAACACACTACATCTAAGACACACCTCGTCTCAACACACTACAGCTAACACACACTTCGTCTAAACACACTACATCTAAGACACACCTCGTCTCAACACACTACAGCTAACACGCACACCTCGTCTCAACACACTAAGGCTAACACGCACACCTCGTCTGAACACACTACAGCTAACACACACCTCGTCTCAACACACTACAGCTAACACACACCTCGTCTCAGCACACTACAGCTAACACACACTTCATCTAAACACACTACAGCTAACACACACCTCGTCTCAACACTACAGCTAACACACACCACGTCTCAACACACTACAGCTAACACACAGCTTGTCTCAACACACTAAGGCTAACACGCACACCTCGTCTGAACACACTACAGCTAACACACACCTCGTCTCAACACTACAGCTAACACACACCACGTCTCAACACACTACAGCTACCACACATCTCGTCTCAACACACTACAGCTAACACGCACACCTCGTCTCAACACACTACAGCTAACACGCACACCTCGTCTGAACACACTACAGCTAACACACACCTCGTCGCAAAACTACAGCTAACACACCTCGTCTCAACACACAACAGCTAAAACACACCTCGTCTCAACACACTACAGCTAACACGCACACCTCGTCTCAACACACTACAGCTAACACACACTTCGTCTCAACACACTACAGCTAACACACCTCGTCTCAACACACTACAGCTAACACACATCTCGTGTCAAGCCACTACAGCTAACACACACCTCGTTTCAGCACTACAGCTAACACACACCTCGTCTCAACACTACAGCTAACACACACCTCGTCTAAACACACTACATCTAAGACACACCTCGTCTCAACACACTACAGCTAACACACACTTCGTCTAAACACACTACATCTAAGACACACCTCGTCTCAACACACTACAGCTAACACGCACACCTCGTCTCAACACACTAAGGCTAACACGCACACCTCGTCTGAACACACTACAGCTAACACACACCTCGTCTCAACACTACAGCTAAGACACACCTCGTCTCAACACACTACAGCTAACACACACCTCGTCTCAACACACTACAGCTAACACGCACACCTCGTCTCAACACACTACAGCTAACACACACTTCGTCTCAACACACTACAGCTAACACGCACACCTCGTCTCAACACACTACAGCTAACACACAGCTTGTCTCAACACACTAAGGCTAACACGCACACCTCGTCTGAACACACTACAGCTAACACACACCTCGTCTCAACACACTACAGCTAACACACACCTCGTCTCAACACACTACACCTAACACACACCTCGTTTCAGCACTACAGCTAACACACACCTCGTCTCAACACTACAGCTAACACACACCTCGTCTCAACACACTACAGCTAACACAAATCTCGTCTCAACGCACTACAGCTAACACGCACACCTCGTCTGAACACACTACATCTAACACACAACTCTTCTCAACACTACAGCTAACCAGAACTCGTCTCAACAGAATAGCTAACACAATCCTCGTCTCAACACTGCATCTAACACACACCTCGTCTCAACACACTACAGCTAACATACACCTCGTCTCAATACACTACAGGTAACACACACCTCGTCTAAACACACTACAGCTAACATACACCTCGTCTCAATACACTACAGCTAACACACACCTCGTCTCAACACACTACAGCTAACACACACCTCGTCTAAACACACTACAGCTAACACACACCTCGTCTCAACACACTACAGCTAACACACACCTCGTCTCAACACACTGCAGCTAACACACACCTCGTCTAAACACACAACAGCTAACACACAGCTCGTGTCATCACACTACAGCTAACACACACATCGTTTCAGCACTACAGCTAACACACACCTCGTCTCAACACTACAGCTAACACGCACACCTCGTCTGAACACACTACAGCTAACACACACCTCGTCTCAACACTACAGCTAACACGCACACCTCGTTTCAGCACTACAGCTAACACACACCTCGTCTCAACACTACAGCTAACACACACCTCGTCTCAACACACTACAGCTAACACGCACACCTCGTCTCAACAAACTACAGCTAACACGCACACCTCGTCTCAACACACTACAGCTAACACACACCTCGTCTAAACACACTACAGCTAACACACAGCTCGTGTCAACACACTACAGCTAACACACACCTCGTTTCAGCACTACAGCTAACACACACCTCGTCTCAACACTACAGCTAACACACACCTCGTCTCAACACACTACAGCTAACACACATCTCCTCTCAACGCACTACAGCTAACACATACCTCTTCTAAACACACTACAGCTAACACACAGCTCGTGTCAAGCCACTACAGCTAACACACACCTCATTTCAGCACTACAGCTAACACACACCTCGTCTCAACACTACAGCTAACACACACCTCGTCTCAACACTACAGCTAACACACATCTCGTCTCAACACACTGCAGCTAACACGCACACCTCGTCTGAACACACTACAGCTAACACACACCTCGTCTCAACACACTACAGCTAACACACACCTCGTCTCAGCACACTACAGCTAACACACAGCTTGTCTCAACACACTAAGGCTAACACGCACACCTCGTCTGAACACACTACAGCTAACACACACCTCGTCTCAACACTACAGCTAACACACACCACGTCTCAACACACTACAGCTACCACACATCTCGTCTCAACACACTACACCTAACACGCACACCTCGTCTCAACACACTACAGCTAACACGCACACCTCGTCTGAACACACTACAGCTAACACACACCTCGTCGCAAAACTACAGCTAACACACCTCGTCTCAACACACAACAGCTAAAACACACCTCGTCTCAACACACTACAGCTAACACGCACACCTCGTCTCAACACACTACAGCTAACACACACTTCGTCTCAACACACTACAGCTAACACACCTCGTCTCAACACACTACAGCTAACACACATCTCGTGTCAAGCCACTACAGCTAACACACACCTCGTTTCAGCACTACAGCTAACACACACCTCGTCTCAACACTACAGCTAACACACACCTCGTCTAAACACACTACATCTAAGACACACCTCGTCTCAACACACTACAGCTAACACACACTTCGTCTAAACACACTACATCTAAGACACACCTCGTCTCAACACACTACAGCTAACACGCACACCTCGTCTCAACACACTAAGGCTAACACGCACACCTCGTCTGAACACACTACAGCTAACACACACCTCGTCTCAACACTACAGCTAAGACACACCTCGTCTCAACACACTACAGCTAACACACACCTCGTCTCAACACACTACAGCTAACACGCACACCTCGTCTCAACACACTACAGCTAACACACACTTCGTCTCAACACACTACAGCTAACACGCACACCTCGTCTCAACACACTACAGCTAACACACAGCTTGTCTCAACACACTAAGGCTAACACGCACACCTCGTCTGAACACACTACAGCTAACACACACCTCGTCTCAACACACTACAGCTAACACACACCTCGTCTCAACACACTACACCTAACACACACCTCGTTTCAGCACTACAGCTAACACACACCTCGTCTCAACACTACAGCTAACACACACCTCGTCTCAACACACTACAGCTAACACAAATCTCGTCTCAACGCACTACAGCTAACACGCACACCTCGTCTGAACACACTACATCTAACACACAACTCTTCTCAACACTACAGCTAACCAGAACTCGTCTCAACAGAATAGCTAACACAATCCTCGTCTCAACACTGCATCTAACACACACCTCGTCTCAACACACTACAGCTAACATACACCTCGTCTCAATACACTACAGGTAACACACACCTCGTCTAAACACACTACAGCTAACATACACCTCGTCTCAATACACTACAGCTAACACACACCTCGTCTCAACACACTACAGCTAACACACACCTCGTCTAAACACACTACAGCTAACACACACCTCGTCTCAACACACTACAGCTAACACACACCTCGTCTCAACACACTGCAGCTAACACACACCTCGTCTAAACACACAACAGCTAACACACAGCTCGTGTCATCACACTACAGCTAACACACACATCGTTTCAGCACTACAGCTAACACACACCTCGTCTCAACACTACAGCTAACACGCACACCTCGTCTGAACACACTACAGCTAACACACACCTCGTCTCAACACACTACAGCTAACACACACCTCGTCTCAACACACTGCAGCTAACACACACCTCGTCTAAACACACAACAGCTAACACACAGCTCGTGTCATCACACTACAGCTAACACACACATCGTTTCAGCACTACAGCTAACACACACCTCGTCTCAACACTACAGCTAACACGCACACCTCGTCTCAACACACTACAGCTAACACACACCTCGTCTAAACACACTACAGCTAACACACAGCTCGTGTCAACACACTACAGCTAACACACACCTCGTTTCAGCACTACAGCTAACACACACCTCGTCTCAACACACTACAGCTAACACACACCTCGTCTCAACACACTACAGCTAACACACACCTCGTTTCAGCACTACAGCTAACACACACCTCGTCTCAACACACTACAGCTAACACACACCTCGTCTAAACACACTACAGCTAACACACAGCTCGTGTCAACACACTACAGCTAACACACACCTCGTTTCAGCACTACAGCTAACACACACCTCGTCTCAACACTACAGCTAACACACACCTCGTCTCAACACACTACAGCTAACACACATCTCCTCTCAACGCACTACAGCTAACACATACCTCTTCTAAACACACTACAGCTAACACACAGCTCGTGTCAAGCCACTACAGCTAACACACACCTCATTTCAGCACTACAGCTAACACACACCTCGTCTCAACACTACAGCTAACACACACCTCGTCTCAACACTACAGCTAACACACATCTCGTCTCAACACACTGCAGCTAACACGCACACCTCGTCTGAACACACTACAGCTAACACACACCTCGTCTCAACACACTACAGCTAACACACACCTCGTCTCAGCACACTACAGCTAACACACACTTCGTCTAAACACACTACAGCTAACACACACCTCGTCTCAACACTACAGCTAACACACACCACGTCTCAACACACTACAGCTACCACACATCTCGTCTCAACCACACTACAGCTAACACGCACACCTCGTCTCAACACACTACAGCTAACACGCACACCTCGTCTCAACACACTACAGCTAACACACACCTCGTCTAAACACACTACAGCTAACACACAGCTCGTTTCAACACACTACAGCTAACACACACCTCGTTTCAGCACTACAGCTAACACACACCTCGTCTCAACACACTACAGCTAACACACACCTCGTCTCAACACACTACAGCTAACACACACCTCGTTTCAGCACTACAGCTAACACACACCTCGTCTCAACACTACAGCTAACACACACCTCGTCTCAACACACTACAGCTAACACGCACACCTCGTCTCAACACACTACAGCTAACACGCACACCTCGTCTCAACACACTACAGCTAACACACACCTCGTCTAAACACACTACAGCTAACACACAGCTCGTGTCAACACACTACAGCTAACACACACCTCGTTTCAGCACTACAGCTAACACACACCTCGTCTCAACACTACAGCTAACACACACCTCGTCTCAACACACTACAGCTAACACACATCTCCTCTCAACGCACTACAGCTAACACATACCTCTTCTAAACACACTACAGCTAACACACAGCTCGTGTCAAGCCACTACAGCTAACACACACCTCATTTCAGCACTACAGCTAACACATACCTCGTCTCAACACTACAGCTAACACACACCTCGTCTCAACACTACAGCTAACACACATCTCGTCTCAACACACTGCAGCTAACACGCACACCTCGTCTGAACACACTACAGCTAACACACACCTCGTCTCAACACACTACAGCTAACACACACCTCGTCTCAGCACACTACAGCTAACACACACTTTGTCTAAACACACTACAGCTAACACACACCTCGTCTCAACACTACAGCTAACACACACCACGTCTCAACACATTACAGCTACCACACATCTCGTCTCAACACACTACAGCTAACACGCACACCTCGTCTCAACACACTACAGCTAACACGCACACCTCGTCTGAACACACTACAGCTAACACACACCTCGTCGCAACACTACAGCTAACACACACCTCGTCTCAACACTACAGCTAACACACATTTCGTCTCAACACACTACAGCTAACACACACTTCGTCTAAACACACTACAGCTAACACCCATCTCGTCTCAACGCACTACAGCTAACACGCACACCTCGTCTCAACACACTAAGGGTAACACGCACACCTCGTCTGAACACACTACAGCTAACACACACCTCGTCTCAACACTACAGCTAACACACACCTCGTCTCAACACTACAGCTAACACACATCTCGTCTCAACACACTACAGCTAACACACACTTCGTCTAAACACACTACAGCTAACACACACCTCGTCTCAATACTACAGCTAACACACACCTCGTCTCAACACACTACAGCTACACGCACACCTCGTCTCAACACACTAAGACTAACACGCACACCTCGTGTGAACACACTACAGCTAGCACACACCTCGTCTCAACACTACAGCTAAGACACACCTCGTCTCAACACACTACAGCTAACACACACCTCGTCTCAACACACTACAGCTAACACGCACACCTCGTCTCAACACACTACAGCTAACACACAGCTCGTTTCAGCACTACAGCTAACACACAGCTTGTCTCAACACACTACAGCTAACACACAACTCGTCTCAACACAATAGCTAACACACAGCTCGTCTCAACACTGCAGCTAACACACACCTCGTCTCAACGCACTACAGCTAACACACAACTCGTCTCAACGCACTACAGCTAACACACAACTCGTCTCAACACTATACCTAACACACACCTCGTCTCAACACTGCATCTAACACACATCTCGTCTCAACACACTACAGCTAACATACACCTCGTCTCAATACACTACAGCTAACACACACCTCGTTTCAGCACTACAGCTAACACACACCTCGTCTCAACACTACAGCTAACACGCACACCTCGTCTGAACACACTACAGCTAACACACACCTCGTCTCAACACACTACAGCTAACACACACCTCGTCTCAACACACTACAGCTAACACACACCTCGTCTAAACACACAACAGCTAACACACAGCTCGTGTCATCACACTACAGCTAACACACACATCGTTTCAGCACTACAGCTAACACACACCTCGTCTCAACACTACAGCTAACACACACCTCGTCTCAACACACTGCAGCTCAAACACGCCTCGTCTCAACACACTACAGCTAACACGCACACCTCGTCTCAACACACTACAGCTAACACACACCTCGTCTAAACACACTACAGCTAACACACAGCTCGTGTCAACACACTACAGCTAACACACACCTCGTTTCAGCACTACAGCTAACACACACCTCGTCTCAACACTACAGCTAACACACACCTCGTCTCAACACACTACAGCTAACACACATCTCCGCTCAACGCACTACAGCTAACACATACCTCTTCTGAACACACTACAGCTAACACACAGCTTGTGTCAAGCCACTACAGCTAACACACACCTCGTTCAGCACTACAGCTAACACACACCTCGTCTCAACACTACAGCTAACACACACCCCGTCTCAACACACTACAGCTACCACACATCTCGTCTCAACACACTACAGCTAACACGCACACCTCTTCTGAACACACTACAGCTAACACGCACACCTCGTCGCAAAACTACAGCTAACACACCTCGTCTCAACACACTACAGCTAAAACACACCTCGTCTCAACACACTACAGCTTAACACGCACACCTCGTCTCAACACACTAAGGCTAACACGCACACCTCGTCTGAACACACTACAGCTAACACACACCTCGTCTCAACATTACAGCTAAGACACACCTCGTCTCAACACACTACAGCTAACACACACCTCGTCTCAACACACTACAGCTAACACGCACACCTCGTCTCAACACACTACAGCTAACACACACTTCGTCTCAACACACTACAGCTAACACGCACACCTCGTCTCAACACACTACAGCTAACACACAGCTTGTCTCAACACACTAAGGCTAACACGCACACCTCGTCTGAACACACTACAGCTAACACACACCTCGTCTCAACACACTACAGCTAACACACACCTCGTCTCAACACACTACACCTAACACACACCTCGTTTCAGCACTACAGCTAACACACACCTCGTCTCAACACTACAGCTAACACACACCTCGTCTCAACACACTACAGCTAATACAAATCTCGTCTCAACGCACTACAGCTAACACGCACACCTCGTCTGAACACACTACATCTAACACACAACTCTTCTCAACACTACAGCTAACCAGAACTCGTCTCAACAGAATAGCTAACACAAACCTCGTCTCAACACTGCATCTAACACACACCTCGTCTCAACACACTACAGCTAACATACACCTCGTCTCAATACACTACAGGTAACACACACCTCGTCTAAACACACTACAGCTAACATACACCTCGTCTCAATACACTACAGCTAACACGCACACCTCGTCTCAACACACTACAGCTAACACACACCTCGTCTAAACACACTACAGCTAACACACAGCTCGTGTCAACACACTACAGCTAACACACACCTCGTTTCAGCACTACAGCTAACACACACCTCGTCTCAACACACTACAGCTAACACACACCTCGTCTCAACACACTACAGCTAACACACACCTCGTTTCAGCACTACAGCTAACACACACCTCGTCTCAACACTACAGCTAACACACACCTCGTCTCAACACACTACAGCTAACACGCACACCTCGTCTCAACACACTACAGCTAACACACACCTCGTCTCAACACACTACAGCTAACACACACCTCGTCTAAACACACAACAGCTAACACACAGCTCGTGTCATCACACTACAGCTAACACACACATCGTTTCAGCACTACAGCTAACACACACCTCGTCTCAACACTACAGCTAACACACACCTCGTCTCAACACACTGCAGCTCAAACACGCCTCGTCTCAACACACTACAGCTAACACGCACACCTCGTCTCAACACACTACAGCTAACACACACCTCGTCTAAACACACTACAGCTAACACACAGCTCGTGTCAACACACTACAGCTAACACACACCTCGTTTCAGCACTACAGCTAACACACACCTCGTCTCAACACTACAGCTAACACACACCTCGTCTCAACACACTACAGCTAACACACATCTCCGCTCAACGCACTACAGCTAACACATACCTCTTCTGAACACACTACAGCTAACACACAGCTTGTGTCAAGCCACTACAGCTAACACACACCTCGTTTCAGCACTACAGCTAACACACACCTCGTCTCAACACTACAGCTAACACACACCCCGTCTCAACACACTACAGCTACCACACATCTCGTCTCAACACACTACAGCTAACACGCACACCTCTTCTGAACACACTACAGCTAACACGCACACCTCGTCGCAAAACTACAGCTAACACACCTCGTCTCAACACACTACAGCTAAAACACACCTCGTCTCAACACACTACAGCTTAACACGCACACCTCGTCTCAACACACTAAGGCTAACACGCACACCTCGTCTGAACACACTACAGCTAACACACACCTCGTCTCAACATTACAGCTAAGACACACCTCGTCTCAACACACTACAGCTAACACACACCTCGTCTCAACACACTACAGCTAACACGCACACCTCGTCTCAACACACTACAGCTAACACACACTTCGTCTCAACACACTACAGCTAACACGCACACCTCGTCTCAACACACTACAGCTAACACACAGCTTGTCTCAACACACTAAGGCTAACACGCACACCTCGTCTGAACACACTACAGCTAACACACACCTCGTCTCAACACACTACAGCTAACACACACCTCGTCTCAACACACTACACCTAACACACACCTCGTTTCAGCACTACAGCTAACACACACCTCGTCTCAACACTACAGCTAACACACACCTCGTCTCAACACACTACAGCTAATACAAATCTCGTCTCAACGCACTACAGCTAACACGCACACCTCGTCTGAACACACTACATCTAACACACAACTCTTCTCAACACTACAGCTAACCAGAACTCGTCTCAACAGAATAGCTAACACAAACCTCGTCTCAACACTGCATCTAACACACACCTCGTCTCAACACACTACAGCTAACATACACCTCGTCTCAATACACTACAGGTAACACACACCTCGTCTAAACACACTACAGCTAACATACACCTCGTCTCAATACACTACAGCTAACACGCACACCTCGTCTCAACACACTACAGCTAACACACACCTCGTCTAAACACACTACAGCTAACACACAGCTCGTGTCAACACACTACAGCTAACACACACCTCGTTTCAGCACTACAGCTAACACACACCTCGTCTCAACACACTACAGCTAACACACACCTCGTCTCAACACACTACAGCTAACACACACCTCGTTTCAGCACTACAGCTAACACACACCTCGTCTCAACACTACAGCTAACACACACCTCGTCTCAACACACTACAGCTAACACGCACACCTCGTCTCAACACACTACAGCTAACACACACCTCGTCTCAACACACTACAGCTAACACACACCTCGTCTAAACACACAACAGCTAACACACAGCTCGTGTCATCACACTACAGCTAACACACACATCGTTTCAGCACTACAGCTAACACACACCTCGTCTCAACACTACAGCTAACACACACCTCGTCTCAACACACTGCAGCTCAAACACGCCTCGTCTCAACACACTACAGCTAACACGCACACCTCGTCTCAACACACTACAGCTAACACACACCTCGTCTAAACACACTACAGCTAACACACAGCTCGTGTCAACACACTACAGCTAACACACACCTCGTTTCAGCACTACAGCTAACACACACCTCGTCTCAACACTACAGCTAACACACACCTCGTCTCAACACACTACAGCTAACACACATCTCCGCTCAACGCACTACAGCTAACACATACCTCTTCTGAACACACTACAGCTAACACACAGCTTGTGTCAAGCCACTACAGCTAACACACACCTCGTTTCAGCACTACAGCTAACACACACCTCGTCTCAACACTACAGCTAACACACACCCCGTCTCAACACACTACAGCTACCACACATCTCGTCTCAACACACTACAGCTAACACGCACACCTCTTCTGAACACACTACAGCTAACACGCACACCTCGTCGCAAAACTACAGCTAACACACCTCGTCTCAACACACTACAGCTAAAACACACCTCGTCTCAACACACTACAGCTTAACACGCACACCTCGTCTCAACACACTAAGGCTAACACGCACACCTCGTCTGAACACACTACAGCTAACACACACCTCGTCTCAACATTACAGCTAAGACACACCTCGTCTCAACACACTACAGCTAACACACACCTCGTCTCAACACACTACAGCTAACACGCACACCTCGTCTCAACACACTACAGCTAACACACACTTCGTCTCAACACACTACAGCTAACACGCACACCTCGTCTCAACACACTACAGCTAACACACAGCTTGTCTCAACACACTAAGGCTAACACGCACACCTCGTCTGAACACACTACAGCTAACACACACCTCGTCTCAACACACTACAGCTAACACACACCTCGTCTCAACACACTACACCTAACACACACCTCGTTTCAGCACTACAGCTAACACACACCTCGTCTCAACACTACAGCTAACACACACCTCGTCTCAACACTCTACAGCTAATACAAATCTCGTCTCAACGCACTACAGCTAACACGCACACCTCGTCTGAAC
Organism: Acipenser ruthenus; assembly: GCF_902713425.1. NCBI lineage: Eukaryota > Metazoa > Chordata > Actinopteri > Acipenseriformes > Acipenseridae > Acipenser > Acipenser ruthenus. Next base: position 58,042 of record NW_026708249.1, read on the forward strand.
ACACTACATCTAACACACAACTCTTCTCAACACTACAGCTAACCAGAACTCGTCTCAACAGAATAGCTAACACAAACCTCGTCTCAACACTGCATCTAACACACACCTCGTCTCAACACACTACAGCTAACATACACCTCGTCTCAATACACTACAGGTAACACACACCTCGTCTAAACACACTACAGCTAACATACACCTCGTCTCAATACACTACAGCTAACACGCACACCTCGTCTCAACACACTACAGCTAACACACACCTCGTCTAAACACACTACAGCTAACACACAGCTCGTGTCAACACACTACAGCTAACACACACCTCGTTTCAGCACTACAGCTAACACACACCTCGTCTCAACACACTACAGCTAACACACACCTCGTCTCAACACACTACAGCTAACACACACCTCGTTTCAGCACTACAGCTAACACACACCTCGTCTCAACACTACAGCTAACACACACCTCGTCTCAACACACTACAGCTAACACGCACACCTCGTCTCAACACACTACAGCTAACACACACCTCGTCTCAACACACTACAGCTAACACACACCTCGTCTAAACACACAACAGCTAACACACAGCTCGTGTCATCACACTACAGCTAACACACACATCGTTTCAGCACTACAGCTAACACACACCTCGTCTCAACACTACAGCTAACACACACCTCGTCTCAACACACTGCAGCTCAAACACGCCTCGTCTCAACACACTACAGCTAACACGCACACCTCGTCTCAACACACTACAGCTAACACACACCTCGTCTAAACACACTACAGCTAACACACAGCTCGTGTCAACACACTACAGCTAACACACACCTCGTTTCAGCACTACAGCTAACACACACCTCGTCTCAACACTACAGCTAACACACACCTCGTCTCAACACACTACAGCTAACACACATCTCCGCTCAACGCACTACAGCTAACACATACCTCTTCTGAACACACTACAGCTAACACACAGCTTGTGTCAAGCCACTACAGCTAACACACACCTCGTTTCAGCACTACAGCTAACACACACCTCGTCTCAACACTACAGCTAACACACACCCCGTCTCAACACACTACAGCTACCACACATCTCGTCTCAACACACTACAGCTAACACGCACACCTCTTCTGAACACACTACAGCTAACACGCACACCTCGTCGCAAAACTACAGCTAACACACCTCGTCTCAACACACTACAGCTAAAACACACCTCGTCTCAACACACTACAGCTTAACACGCACACCTCGTCTCAACACACTAAGGCTAACACGCACACCTCGTCTGAACACACTACAGCTAACACACACCTCGTCTCAACATTACAGCTAAGACACACCTCGTCTCAACACACTACAGCTAACACACACCTCGTCTCAACACACTACAGCTAACACGCACACCTCGTCTCAACACACTACAGCTAACACACACTTCGTCTCAACACACTACAGCTAACACGCACACCTCGTCTCAACACACTACAGCTAACACACAGCTTGTCTCAACACACTAAGGCTAACACGCACACCTCGTCTGAACACACTACAGCTAACACACACCTCGTCTCAACACACTACAGCTAACACACACCTCGTCTCAACACACTACACCTAACACACACCTCGTTTCAGCACTACAGCTAACACACACCTCGTCTCAACACTACAGCTAACACACACCTCGTCTCAACACACTACAGCTAATACAAATCTCGTCTCAACGCACTACAGCTAACACGCACACCTCGTCTGAACACACTACATCTAACACACAACTCTTCTCAACACTACAGCTAACCAGAACTCGTCTCAACAGAATAGCTAACACAAACCTCGTCTCAACACTGCATCTAACACACACCTCGTCTCAACACACTACAGCTAACATACACCTCGTCTCAATACACTACAGGTAACACACACCTCGTCTAAACACACTACAGCTAACATACACCTCGTCTCAATACACTACAGCTAACACGCACACCTCGTCTCAACACACTACAGCTAACACACACCTCGTCTAAACACACTACAGCTAACACACAGCTCGTGTCAACACACTACAGCTAACACACACCTCGTTTCAGCACTACAGCTAACACACACCTCGTCTCAACACTACAGCTAACACACACCTCGTCTCAACACACTACAGCTAACACACATCTCCGCTCAACGCACTACAGCTAACACATACCTCTTCTGAACACACTACAGCTAACACACAGCTTGTGTCAAGCCACTACAGCTAACACACACCTCGTTTCAGCACTACAGCTAACACACACCTCGTCTCAACACTACAGCTAACACACACCCCGTCTCAACACACTACAGCTAACACGCACACCTCGTCTCAACACACTACAGCTAACACACACTTCGTCTCAACACACTACAGCTAACACGCACACCTCGTCTCAACACACTACAGCTAACACACAGCTTGTCTCAACACACTAAGGCTAACACGCACACCTCGTCTGAACACACTACAGCTAACACACACCTCGTCTCAACACACTACAGCTAACACACACCTCGTCTCAACACACTACACCTAACACACACCTCGTTTCAGCACTACAGCTAACACACACCTCGTCTCAACACTACAGCTAACACACACCTCGTCTCAACACACTACAGCTAATACAAATCTCGTCTCAACGCACTACATCTAACACACAACTCTTCTCAACACTACAGCTAACCAGAACTCGTCTCAACAGAATAGCTAACACAAACCTCGTCTCAACACTGCATCTAACATACACCTCGTCTCAACACACTACAGCTAACATACACCTCGTCTCAATACACTACAGGTAACACACACCTCTTCTAAACACACTACAGCTAACATACACCTCGTCTCAATACACTACAGCTAACACACACCTCGTCTCAACACACTACAGCTAACACACACCTCGTCTAAACACACTACAGCTAACACACACCTCGTCTCAACACACTACAGCTAACACACACCTCGTCTCAACACACTGCAGCTAACACACACCTCGTCTAAACACACAACAGCTAACACACAGCTCGTGTCATCACACTACAGCTAACACACACATCGTTTCAGCACTACAGCTAACACACACCTCGTCTCAACACTACAGCTAACACGCACACCTCGTCTGAACACACTACAGCTAACACACACCTCGTCTCAACACACTACAGCTAACACACACCTCGTCTCAACACACTACAGCTAACACACACCTCGTCTAAACACACTACAGCTAACACACAGCTCGTGTCAACACACTACAGCTAACACACACCTCGTTTCAGCACTACAGCTAACACACACCTCGTCTCAACACTACAGCTAACACACACCTCGTCTCAACACACTACAGCTAACACACATCTCCTCTCAACGCACTACAGCTAACACATACCTCTTCTGAACACACTACAGCTAACACACAGCTCTTGTCAAGCCACTACAGCTAACACACACCTCGTTTCAGCACTACAGCTAACACACACCTCGTCTCAACACTACAGCTAACACACACCCCGTCTCAACACACTACAGCTACCACACATCTCGTGTCAACACACTACAGCTAACACGCACACCTCTTCTGAACACACTACAGCTAACACGCACACCTCGTCGCAAAACTACAGCTAACACACCTCGTCTCAACACACTACAGCTAAAACACACCTCGTCTCAACACACTACAGCTAACACGCACACCTCGTCTCAACACACTACAGCTAACACACACTTCGTCTCAACACACTACAGCTAACACATACCTCGTCTCAACACACTACAGCTAACACACATCTCGTGTCAAGCCACTACAGCTAACACACACCTCGTTTCAGCACTACAGCTAACACACACCTCGTCTCAACACTACAGCTAACACACACCTCGTCTCAACACTACAGCTAACACACATCTCGTCTCAACACACTACAGCTAACACACACTTCGTCTAAACACACTACATCTAAGACACACCTCGTCTCAACACACTACAGCTAACACACACCTCGTCTCAACACACTACAGCTAACACGCACACCTCGTCTCAACACACTAAGGCTAACACGCACACCTCGTCTGAACACACTATAGCTAACACACACCTCGTCTCCACACTACAGCTAACACACACCTCGTCTCAACACTACAGCTAACACACATCTCGACTCAACACACTACAGCTAACACACACTTCGTCTAAACACACTACAGCTAACACACACCTCGTCTCAACACACTACAGCTAACACACACCACGTCTCAACACACTACAGCTACCACACATCTCGTCTCAACACACTACAGCTAACACGCACACCTCGTCTCAACACACTACAGCTAACACGCACACCTCGTCTGAACACACTACAGCTAACACACACCTCGTCGCAAAACTACAGCTAACACACCTCGTCTCAACACACTACAGCTAAAACACACCTCGTCTCAAAACACTACAGCTAACACGCACACCTCGTCTCAACACACTACAGCTAACACACACTTCGTCTCAACACACTACAGCTAACACACCTCGTCTAAACACACTACAGCTAACACACAGCTCGTGTCAACACACTACAGCTAACACACACCTCGTTTCAGCACTACAGCTAACACACACCTCGTCTCAACACTACAGCTAACACACACCTCGTCTCAACACACTACAGCTAACACACATCTCCGCTCAACGCACTACAGCTAACACATACCTCTTCTGAACACACTACAGCTAACACACAGCTTGTGTCAAGCCACTACAGCTAACACACACCTCGTTTCAGCACTACAGCTAACACACACCTCGTCTCAACACACTACAGCTAACACACATCTCCGCTCAACGCACTACAGCTAACACATACCTCTTCTGAACACACTACAGCTAACACACAGCTTGTGTCAAGCCACTACAGCTAACACACACCTCGTTTCAGCACTACAGCTAACACACACCTCGTCTCAACACTACAGCTAACACACACCCCGTCTCAACACACTACAGCTACCACACATCTCGTCTCAACACACTACAGCTAACACGCACACCTCTTCTGAACACACTACAGCTAACACGCACACCTCGTCGCAAAACTACAGCTAACACACCTCGTCTCAACACACTACAGCTAAAACACACCTCGTCTCAACACACTACAGCTAACACGCACACCTCGTCTCAACACACTAAGGCTAACACGCACACCTCGTCTGAACACATTACAGCTAACACACACCTCGTCTCAACATTACAGCTAAGACACACCTCGTCTCAACACACTACAGCTAACACGCACACCTCGTCTCAACACACTACAGCTAACACACACTTCGTCTCAACACACTACAGCTAACACGCACACCTCGTCTCAACACACTACAGCTAACACACAGCTTGTCTCAACACACTAAGGCTAACACGCACACCTCGTCTGAACACACTACAGCTAACACACACCTCGTCTCAACACACTACAGCTAACACACACCTCGTCTCAACACACTACACCTAACACACACCTCGTTTCAGCACTACAGCTAACACACACCTCGTCTCAACACTACAGCTAACACACACCTCGTCTCAACACACTACAGCTAATACAAATCTCGTCTCAACGCACTACATCTAACACACAACTCTTCTCAACACTACAGCTAACCAGAACTCGTCTCAACAGAATAGCTAACACAAACCTCGTCTCAACACTGCATCTAACATACACCTCGTCTCAACACACTACAGCTAACATACACCTCGTCTCAATACACTACAGGTAACACACACCTCGTCTAAACACACTACAGCTAACATACACCTCGTCTCAATACACTACAGCTAACACACACCTCGTCTCAACACACTACAGCTAACACACACCTCGTCTAAACACACTACAGCTAACACACACCTCGTCTCAACACACTACAGCTAACACACACCTCGTCTCAACACACTGCAGCTAACACACACCTCGTCTAAACACACAACAGCTAACACACAGCTCGTGTCATCACACTACAGCTAACACACACATCGTTTCAGCACTACAGCTAACACACACCTCGTCTCAACACTACATCTAACACGCACACCTCGTCTGAACACACTACAGCTAACACACACCTCGTCTCAACACACTACAGCTAACACACACCTCGTCTCAACACACTACAGCTAACACACACCTCGTCTAAACACACTACAGCTAACACACAGCTCGTGTCAACACACTACAGCTAACACACACCTCGTTTCAGCACTACAGCTAACACACACCTCGTCTCAACACTACAGCTAACACACACCTCGTCTCAACACACTACAGCTAACACACATCTCCTCTCAACGCACTACAGCTAACACATACCTCTTCTGAACACACTACAGCTAACACACAGCTCGTGTCAAGCCACTACAGCTAACACACACCTCGTTTCAGCACTACAGCTAACACACACCTCGTCTCAACACTACAGCTAACACACACCCCGTCTCAACACACTACAGCTACCACACATCTCGTGTCAACACACTACAGCTAACACGCACACCTCTTCTGAACACACTACAGCTAACACGCACACCTCGTCGCAAAACTACAGCTAACACACCTCGTCTCAACACACTACAGCTAAAACACACCTCGTCTCAACACACTACAGCTAACACGCACACCTCGTCTCAACACACTACAGCTAACACACACTTCGTCTCAACACACTACAGCTAACACATACCTCGTCTCAACACACTACAGCTAACACACATCTCGTGTCAAGCCACTACAGCTAACACACACCTCGTTTCAGCACTACAGCTAACACACACCTCGTCTCAACACTACAGCTAACACACACCTCGTCTCAACACTACAGCTAACACACATCTCGTCTCAACACACTACAGCTAACACACACTTCGTCTAAACACACTACATCTAAGACACACCTCGTCTCAACACACTACAGCTAACACACACCTCGTCTCAACACACTACAGCTAACACGCACACCTCGTCTCCACACACTAAGGCTAACACGCACACCTCGTCTGAACACACTATAGCTAACACACACCTCGTCTCCACACTACAGCTAACACACACCTCGTCTCAACACTACAGCTAACACACATCTCGACTCAACACACTACAGCTAACACACACTTCGTCTAAACACACTACAGCTAACACACACCTCGTCTCAACACACTACAGCTAACACACACCACGTCTCAACACACTACAGCTACCACACATCTCGTCTCAACACACTACAGCTAACACGCACACCTCGTCTCAACACACTACAGCTAACACGCACACCTCGTCTGAACACACTACAGCTAACACACACCTCGTCGCAAAACTACAGCTAACACACCTCGTCTCAACACACTACAGCTAAAACACACCTCGTCTCAACACACTACAGCTAACACGCACACCTCGTCTCAACACACTACAGCTAACACACACTTCGTCTCAACACACTACAGCTAACACACCTCGTCTAAACACACTACAGCTAACACACAGCTCGTGTCAACACACTACAGCTAACACACACCTCGTTTCAGCACTACAGCTAACACACACCTCGTCTCAACACTACAGCTAACACACACCTCGTCTCAACACACTACAGCTAACACACATCTCCGCTCAACGCACTACAGCTAACACATACCTCTTCTGAACACACTACAGCTAACACACAGCTTGTGTCAAGCCACTACAGCTAACACACACCTCGTTTCAGCACTACAGCTAACACACACCTCGTCTCAACACTACAGCTAACACACACCCCGTCTCAACACACTACAGCTACCACACATCTCGTCTCAACACACTACAGCTAACACGCACACCTCTTCTGAACACACTACAGCTAACACGCACACCTCGTCGCAAAACTACAGCTAACACACCTCGTCTCAACACACTACAGCTAAAACACAACTCGTCTCAACACACTACAGCTAACACGCACACCTTCTCTCAACACACTAAGGCTAACACGCACACCTCGTCTGAACACACTACAGCTAACACACACCTCGTCTCAACATTACAGCTAAGACACACCTCGTCTCAACACACTACAGCTAACACACACCTCGTCTCAACACACTACAGCTAACACGCACACCTCGTCTCAACACACTACAGCTAACACACACTTCGTCTCAACACACTACAGCTAACACGCACACCTCGTCTCAACACACTACAGCTAACACACAGCTTGTCTCAACACACTAAGGCTAACACGCACACCTCGTCTGAACACACTACAGCTAACACACACCTCGTCTCAACACACTACAGCTAACACACACCTCGTCTCAACACACTACACCTAACACACACCTCGTTTCAGCACTACAGCTAACACACACCTCGTCTCAACACTACAGCTAACACACACCTCGTCTCAACACACTACAGCTAATACAAATCTCGTCTCAACGCACTACAGCTAACACGCACACCTCGTCTGAACACACTACATCTAACACACAACTCTTCTCAACACTACAGCTCACCAGAACTCGTCTCAACAGAATAGCTAACACAGACCTCGTCTCAACACTGCATCTAACACACACCTTGTCTCAACACACTACAGCTAACATACACCTCGTCTCAATACACTACAGGTAACACACACCTCGTCTAAACACACTACAGCTAACATACACCTCGTCTCAATACACTACAGCTAACACACACCTCGTCTCAACACACTACAGCTAACACACACCTCGTCTAAACACACTACAGCTAACACACACCTCGTCTCAACACACTACAGCTAATACACACCTCGTCTCAACACACTGCAGCTAACACACACCTCGTCTAAACACACAACAGCTAACACACAGCTTGTGTCATCACACTACAGCTAACACACACATCGTTTCAGCACTACAGCTAACACACACCTCGTCTCAACACTACAGCTAACACGCACACCTCGTCTGAACACACTACAGCTTAACACACACCTCGTCTCAACACACTACAGCTAACACACACCTCGTCTCAACACACTGCAGCTAACACACACCTCGTCTAAACACACAACAGCTAACACACAGCTCGTGTCATCACACTACAGCTAACACACACATCGTTTCAGCACTACAGCTAACACACACCTCGTCTCAACACTACAGCTAACACACACCTCGTCTCAACACACTGCAGCTCAAACACGCCTCGTCTCAACACACTACAGCTAACACGCACACCTCGTCTCAACACACTACAGCTAACACACACCTCGTCTAAACACACTACAGCTAACACACAGCTCGTGTCAACACACTACAGCTAACACACACCTCGTTTCAGCACTACAGCTAACACACACCTCGTCTCAACACTACAGCTAACACACACCTCGTCTCAACACACTACAGCTAACACACATCTCCTCTCAACGCACTACAGCTAACACATACCTCTTCTGAACACACTACAGCTAACACACAGCTCGTGTCAAGCCACTACAGCTAACACACACCTCGTTTCAGCACTACAGCTAACACACACCTCGTCTCAACACTACAGCTAACACACACCCCGTCTCAACACACTACAGCTACCACACATCTCGTCTCAACACACTACAGCTAACACGCACACCTCTTCTGAACACACTACAGCTAACACGCACACCTCGTCGCAAAACTACAGCTAACACACCTCGTCTCAACACACTACAGCTAAAACACACCTCTTCTCAACACACTACAGCTAACACGCACACCTCGTCTCAACACACTACAGCTAACACACACTTCGTCTCAACACACTACAGCTAACACATACCTCGTCTCAACACACTACAGCTAACACACATCTCGTGTCAAGCCACTACAGCTAACACACACCTCGTTTCAGCACTACAGCTAACACACACCTCGTCTCAACACTATACAGCTAACACACACCTCGTCTCAACACTACAGCTAACACACATCTCGTCTCAACACACTACAGCTAACACACACTTCGTCTAAACACACTACATCTAAGACAAACCTCGTCTCAACACACTACAGCTAACACACACCTCGTCTCAACACACTACAGCTAACACGCACACCTCGTCTCAACACACTAAGGCTAACACGCACACCTCGTCTGAACACACTATAGCTAACACACACCTCGTCTCAACACTACAGCTAACACACACCTCGTCTCAACACTATAACACACATCTCGACTCAACACACTACAGCTAACACACACTTCGTCTAAACACACTACAGCTAACACACACCTCGTCTCAACACACTACAGCTAACACACACCACGTCTCAACACACTACAGCTACCACACATCTCATCTCAACACACTACAGCTAACACGCACACCTCGTCTCAACACACTACAGCTAACACGCACACCTCGTCTGAACACACTACAGCTAACACACACCTCGTCGCAAAACTACAGCTAACACACCTCGTCTCAACACACTACAGCTAAAACACACCTCGTCTCAACACACTACAGCTAACACGCACACCTCGTCTCAACACTACAGCTAACACACACTTCGTCTCAACACACTACAGCTAACACACCTCGTCTCAACACACTACAGCTAACACACATCTCGTGTCAAGCCACTACAGCTAACACACACCTCGTTTCAGCACTACAGCTAACACACACCTCGTCTCAACACTACAGCTAACACACACCTCGTCTCAACAGCTAACACACATCTCGTCTCAACACACTACAGCTAACACACACTTCGTCTAAACACACTACATCTAAGACACACCTCGTATCAACACACTACAGCTAACACGCACACCTCGTCTCAACACACTAAGGCTAACACGCACACCTCGTCTGAACACACTACAGCTAACACACACCTCGTCTCAACACTACAGCTAAGACACACCTCGTCTCAACACACTACAGCTAACACACACTTCGTCTAAACACACTACATCTAAGACACACCTCGTATCAACACACTACAGCTAACACGCACACCTCGTCTCAACACACTACAGCTAACACACACTTCGTCTCAACACACTACAGCTAACACACACCTAGTCTCAACACACTACACCTAACACACACCTCGTTTCAGCACTACAGCTAACACACACCTCGTCTCAACACTACAGCTAACACACACCTCGTCTCAACACACTACAGCTAACACAAATCTCGTCTCAACGCACTACAGCTAACACGCACACCTCGTCTGAACACACTACATCTAACACACAACTCTTCTCAACACTACAGCTAACCAGAACTCGTCTCAACAGAATAGCTAACACAAACCTCGTCTCAACACTGCATCTAACACACACCTCGTCTCAACACACTACAGCTAACATACACCTCGTCTCAATACACTACAGCTAACACACACCTCGTCTCAACACACTACAGCTAACACACACCTCGTCTAAACACACTACAACTAACACACAGCTCGAGTCAACACACTACAGCTAACACACACCTCGTTTCAGCACTACAGCTAACACACAGCTCGTCTCAACACTACAGCTAACACGCACACCTCGTCTGAACACACTACAGCTAACACACACCTCGTCTCAACACACTACAGCTAACACACACCTCGTCTAAACACACTACAGCTAACACACAGCTCGTGTCAACACACTACAGCTAACACACACCTCGTTTCAGCACTACAGCTAACACACACCTCGTCTCAACACTACAGCTAACACACACCTCGTCTCAACACACTACAGCTAACACGCACACCTCGTCTCAACGCACTACAGTTAACACATACCTCTTCTAAACACACTACAGCTAACACACAGCTCGTGTCAAGCCACTACAGCTAACACACACCTCGTCTCAACACAACAGCTAACATACACCTCGTCTCAATACACTACAGCTAACACACACCTCGTCTCAACACACTACAGCTAACACACACCTCGTCTAAACACACTACAGCTAACACACAGCTCGTGTCAACACACTACAGCTAACACACACCTCGTTTCAGCACTACAACTAGCACACACCTCGTCTCAACACTACAGCTAACACGCACACCTCGTCTGAACACACTACAGCTAACACACACCTCGTCTCAACACACTACAGCTAACACACACCTCGTCTCAACACTACAGCTAACACACATCTCGTCTCAACACACTACAGCTAAACACACACCTCGTCTAAACACACAGCTCGTGTCAACACACTACAGCTAACACACACCTCGTTTCAGCACTACAGCTAACACACACCTCTTCTCAACACTACAGCTAACACGCACACCTCGTCTGAACACACTACAGCTAACACACACCTCGTCTCAACACACTACAGCTAACACACACCTCGTCTAAACACACTACAGCTAACACACAGCTCGTGTCAACACACTACAGCTAACACACACCTCGTCTCAACACTACAGCTAACACACACCTCGTCTCAACACAACAGCTAACATACACCTCGTCTCAATACACTACAGCTAACACACACCTCGTCTCAACACACTACAGCTAACACACACCTCGTCTAAACACACAACAGCTAACACACAGCTCGTGTCATCACACTACAACTAACACACACATCGTTTCAGCACTACAGCTAACACACACCTCGTCTCAACACTACAGCTAACACGCACACCTCGTCTGAACACACTACAGCTAACACACACCTCGTCTCAACACACACACCTCGTCTCAACACACTGCAGCTAACACACACCTCGTCTAAACACACAACAGCTAACACACAGCTCGTGTCATCACACTACAGCTAACACACACATCGTTTCAGCACTACAGCTAACACACACCTCGTCTCAACACTACAGCTAACACACACCTCGCCTCAACACACTGCAGCTCAAACACGCCTCGTCTCAACACACTACAGCTAACACGCACACCTCGTCTCAACACACTACAGCTAACACACACCTCGTCTAAACACACTACAGCTAACACACAGCTCGTGTCAACACACTACAGCTAACACACACCTCGTTTCAGCACTACAGCTAACACACACCTCGTATCAACACTACAGCTAACACACACCTCGTCTCAACACACTACAGCTAACACACATCTCCTCTCAACGCACTACAGCTAACACATACCTCTTCTGAACACACTACAGCTAACACACAGCTCGTGTCAAGCCACTACAGCTAACACACACCTCGTTTCAGCACTACAGCTAACACACACCTCGTCTCAACACTACAGCTAACACACACCTCGTCTCAACACACTACAGCTAACACACATCTCCGCTCAACGCACTACAGCTAACACATACCTCTTCTGAACACTACAGCTAACACACAGCTTGTGTCAAGCCACTACAGCTAACACACACCTCGTTTCAGCACTACAGCTAACACACACCTCGTCTCAACACTACAGCTAACACACACCCCGTCTCAACACACTACAGCTACCACACATCTCGTCTCAACACACTACAGCTAACACGCACACCTCTTCTGAACACACTACAGCTAACACACACCTCGTCTCAACACACTACAGCTAACACACACCTCGTCTAAACACACTATAGCTAACACACACCTCGTCTCAACACACTACAGCTAACACACACCTCGTCTCAACACACTGCAGCTAACACACACCTCGTCTAAACACACAACAGCTAACACACAGCTCGTGTCATCACACTACAGCTAACATCGTTTCAGCACTACAGCTAACACACACCTCGTCTCAACACTACAGCTAACACACACCTCGTCTCAACACACTGCAGCTCAAACACGCCTCGTCTCAACACACTACAGCTAACACACACTTCGTCTCAACACACTACAGCTAACACGCACACCTCGTCTCAACACACTACAGCTAACACACAGCTTGTCTCAACACACTAAGGCTAACACGCACACCTCGTCTGAACACACTACAGCTAACACACACCTCGTCTCAACACACTACAGCTAACACACACCTCGTCTAAACACACTACAGCTAACACACACCTCGTCTCAACACACTACAGCTAACACACACCTCGTCTCAACACACTGCAGCTAACATACACCTCGTCTCAATACACTACAGCTAACACACACCTCGTCTCAACACACTACAGCTAACACGCACAACTCTTCTCAACACTACAGCTAACCAGAACTCGTCTCAACAGAATAGCTAACACAAACCTCGTCTCAACACTGCATCTAACATACACCTCGTCTCAACACACTACAGCTAACATACACCTCGTCTCAATACACTACAGGTAACACACACCTCGTCTAAACACACTACAGCTAACATACACCTCGTCTCAATACACTACAGCTAACACACACCTCGTCTCAACACACTACAGCTAACACACACCTCGTCTAAACACACTACAGCTAACACACACCTCGTCTCAACACACTGCAGCTAACACACACCTCGTCTAAACACACAACAGCTAACACACAGCTCGTGTCATCACACTACAGCTAACACACACATCGTTTCAGCACTACAGCTAACACACACCTCGTCTCAACATTACAGCTAACACACATCTCGTCTCAACACACTACAGCTAACACACACTTCGTCTAAACACACTACATCTAAGACACACCTCGTATCAACACACTACAGCTAACACGCACACCTCGTCTCAACACACTAAGGCTAACACGCACACCTCGTCTGAACACACTACAGCTAACACACACCTCGTCTCAACACTACAGCTAAGACACACCTCGTCTCAACACACTACAGCTAACACACACCTCGTCTCAACACACTACAGCTAACACGCACACCTCGTCTCAACACACTACAGCTAACACACACTTCGTCTCAACACACTACAGCTAACACACACCTAGTCTCAACACACTACACCTAACACACACCTCGTTTCAGCACTACAACTAGCACACACCTCGTCTCAACACTACAGCTAACACGCACACCTCGTCTCAACGCACTACAGCTAACACATACCTCTTCTAAACACACTACAGCTAACACACAGCTCGTGTCAAGCCACTACAGCTAACACACACCTCGTCTCAACACAACAGCTAACATACACCTCGTCTCAATACACTACAGCTAACACACACCTCGTCTCAACACACTACAGCTAACACACACCTCGTCTAAACACACTACAGCTAACACACAGCTCGTGTCAACACACTACAGCTAACACACACCTCGTTTCAGCACTACAACTAGCACACACCTCGTCTCAACACTACAGCTAACACGCACACCTCGTCTGAACACACTACAGCTAACACACACCTCGTCTCAACACACTACAGCTAACACACACCTCGTCTCAACACTACAGCTAACACACATCTCGTCTCAACACACTACAGCTAAACACACACCTCGTCTAAACACACAGCTCGTGTCAACACACTACAGCTAACACACACCTCGTTTCAGCACTACAGCTAACACACACCTCTTCTCAACACTACAGCTAACACGCACACCTCGTCTGAACACACTACAGCTAACACACACCTCGTCTCAACACACTACAGCTAACACACACCTCGTCTAAACACACTACAGCTAACACACAGCTCGTGTCAACACACTACAGCTAACACACACCTCGTCTCAACACTACAGCTAACACACACCTCGTCTCAACACAACAGCTAACATACACCTCGTCTCAATACACTACAGCTAACACACACCTCGTCTCAACACACTACAGCTAACACACACCTCGTCTAAACACACAACAGCTAACACACAGCTCGTGTCATCACACTACAACTAACACACACATCGTTTCAGCACTACAGCTAACACACACCTCGTCTCAACACTACAGCTAACACGCACACCTCGTCTGAACACACTACAGCTAACACACACCTCGTCTCAACACACTACAGCTAACACACACCTCGTCTCAACACACTGCAGCTAACACACACCTCGTCTAAACACACAACAGCTAACACACAGCTCGTGTCATCACACTACAGCTAACACACACATCGTTTCAGCACTACAGCTAACACACACCTCGACTCAACACTACAGCTAACACACACCTCGCCTCAACACACTGCAGCTCAAACACGCCTCGTCTCAACACACTACAGCTAACACGCACACCTCGTCTCAACACACTACAGCTAACACACACCTCGTCTAAACACACTACAGCTAACACACAGCTCGTGTCAACACACTACAGCTAACACACACCTCGTTTCAGCACTACAGCTAACACACACCTCGTCTCAACACTACAGCTAACACACACCTCGTCTCAACACACTACAGCTAACACACATCTCCTCTCAACGCACTACAGCTAACACATACCTCTTCTGAACACACTACAGCTAACACACAGCTCGTGTCAAGCCACTACAGCTAACACACACCTCGTTTCAGCACTACAGCTAACACACACCTCGTCTCAACACTACAGCTAACACACACCTCGTCTCAACACACTACAGCTAACACACATCTCCGCTCAACGCACTACAGCTAACACATACCTCTTCTGAACACACTACAGCTAACACACAGCTTGTGTCAAGCCACTACAGCTAACACACACCTCGTTTCAGCACTACAGCTAACACACACCTCGTCTCAACACTACAGCTAACACACACCCCGTCTCAACACACTACAGCTACCACACATCTCGTCTCAACACACTACAGCTAACACGCACACCTCTTCTGAACACACTACAGCTAACACACACCTCGTCTCAACACACTACAGCTAACACACACCTCGTCTAAACACACTATAGCTAACACACACCTCGTCTCAACACACTACAGCTAACACACACCTCGTCTCAACACACTGCAGCTAACACACACCTCGTCTAAACACACAACAGCTAACACACAGCTCGTGTCATCACACTACAGCTAACATCGTTTCAGCACTACAGCTAACACACACCTCGTCTCAACACTACAGCTAACACACACCTCGTCTCAACACACTGCAGCTCAAACACGCCTCGTCTCAACACACTACAGCTAACACACACTTCGTCTCAACACACTACAGCTAACACGCACACCTCGTCTCATCACACTACAGCTAACACACAGCTTGTCTCAACACACTAAGGCTAACACGCACACCTCGGCTGAACACACTACAGCTAACACACACCTCGTCTCAACACACTACAGCTAACACACACCTCGTCTAAACACACTACAGCTAACACACACCTCGTCTCAACACACTACAGCTAACACACACCTCGTCTCAACACACTGCAGCTAACATACACCTCGTCTCAATACACTACAGCTAACACACACCTCGTCTCAACACACTACAGCTAACACACACCTCGTCTAAACACACTATAGCTAACACACACCTCGTCTCAACACACTACAGCTAACACACACCTCGTCTCAACACACTGCAGCTAACACACACCTCGTCTAAACACACTACATCTAACACACAACTCTTCTCAACACTACAGCTAACCAGAACTCGTCTCAACAGAATAGCTAACACAAACCTCGTCTCAACACTGCATCTAACATACACCTCGTCTCAACACACTACAGCTAACATACACCTCGTCTCAATACACTACAGGTAACACACACCTCGTCTAAACACACTACAGCTAACATACACCTCGTCTCAATACACTACAGCTAACACACACCTCGTCTCAACACACTACAGCTAACACACACCTCGTCTAAACACACTATAGCTAACACACACCTCGTCTCAACACACTACAGCTAACACACACCTCGTCTCAACACACTGCAGCTAACACACACCTCGTCTAAACACACAACAGCTAACACACAGCTCGTGTCATCACACTACAGCTAACACACACATCGTTTCAGCACTACAGCTAACACACACCTCGTCTCAACACTACAGCTAACACACACCTCGTCTCAACACTACAGCTAACACACACCTCGTCTCAACACTACAGCTAACACGCACACCTCGTCTCAACACACTACAGCTAACACGCACACCTCGTCTGAACACACTACAGCTAACACACACCTCGTCGCAACACTACAGCTAACACACACCTCGTCTCAACACTACAGCTAACACACATCTCGTCTCAACACACTACAGCTAACACACACTTCGTCTAAACACACTACAGCTAACACCCATCTCGTCTCAACGCACTACAGCTAACACGCACACCTCGTCTCAACACACTAAGGGTAACACGCACACCTCGTCTGAACACACTACAGCTAACACACACCTCGTCTCAACACTACAGCTAACACACACCTCGTCTCAACACTACAGCTAACACACATCTCGTCTCAACACACTACAGCTAACACACACTTCGTCTAAACACACTACAGCTAACACATACCTCGTCTCAATACTACAGCTAACACACACCTCGTCTAAACACACTACAGCTAACACACATCTCGTCTCAACACACTACAGGTAACACGCACACCTCGTCTCAACACACTAAGGCTAACACGCACACCTCGTGTGAACACACTACAGCTAGCACACACCTCGTCTCAACACTACAGCTAAGACACACCTCGTCTCAACACACTACAGCTAACACACACCTCGTCTCAACACACTACAGCTAACACGCACACCTCGTCTCAACACACTACAGCTAACACACAGCTCGTTTCAGCACTACAGCTAACACACAGCTTGTCTCAACACACTACAGCTAACACACAACTCGTCTCAACACAATAGCTAACACACAGCTCGTCTCAACACTGCAGCTAACACACACCTCGTTTCAGCACTACAGCTAACAAACACCTCGTCTCAACACTACAGCTAACACACACCTCGTCTCAACACACTACAGCTAACACACACCTCGTCTCAACGCACTACAGCTAACACGCACACCTCGTCTGAACACACTACAGCTAACACACAACTCGTCTCAACACTATACCTAACACAGAACTCGTCTCAATACAATAGCTAACACACACCTCGTCTCAACACTGCATCTAACACACACCTCGTCTCAACACACTACAGCTAACATACACCTCGTCTCAATACACTACAGCTAACACACACCTCGTTTCAGCACTACAGCTAACACACACCTCGTCTCAACACTACAGCTAACACGCACACCTCGTCTGAACACACTACAGCTAACACACACCTCGTCTCAACACACTACAGCTAACACACACCTCGTCTCAACACACTACAGCTAACACACACCTCGTCTAAACACACAACAGCTAACACACAGCTCGTGTCATCACACTACAGCTAACACACACATCGTTTCAGCACTACAGCTAACACACACCTCGTCTCAACACTACAGCTAACACACACCTCGTCTCAACACACTGCAGCTCAAACACGCCTCGTCTCAACACACTACAGCTAACACGCACACCTCGTCTCAACACACTACAGCTAACACACACCTCGTCTAAACACACTACAGCTAACACACAGCTCGTGTCAACACACTACAGCTAACACACACCTCGTTTCAGCACTACAGCTAACACACACCTCGTCTCAACACTACAGCTAACACACACCTCGTCTCAACACACTACAGCTAACACACATCTCCGCTCAACGCACTACAGCTAACACATACCTCTTCTGAACACACTACAGCTAACACACAGCTTGTGTCAAGCCACTACAGCTAACACACACCTCGTTTCAGCACTACAGCTAACACACACCTCGTCTCAACACTACAGCTAACACACACCCCGTCTCAACACACTACAGCTACCACACATCTCGTCTCAACACACTACAGCTAACACGCACACCTCTTCTGAACACACTACAGCTAACACGCACACCTCGTCGCAAAACTACAGCTAACACACCTCGTCTCAACACACTACAGCTAAAACACACCTCGTCTCAACACACTACAGCTAACACGCACACCTTCTCTCAACACACTAAGGCTAACACGCACACCTCGTCTGAACACACTACAGCTAACACACACCTCGTCTCAACATTACAGCTAAGACACACCTCGTCTCAACACACTACAGCTAACACACACCTCGTCTCAACACACTACAGCTAACACGCACACCTCGTCTCAACACACTACAGCTAACACACACTTCGTCTCAACACACTACAGCTAACACGCACACCTCGTCTCAACACACTACAGCTAACACACAGCTTGTCTCAACACACTAAGGCTAACACGCACACCTCGTCTGAACACACTACAGCTAACACACACCTCGTCTCAACACACTACAGCTAACACACACCTCGTCTCAACACACTACACCTAACACACACCTCGTTTCAGCACTACAGCTAACACACACCTCGTCTCAACACTACAGCTAACACACACCTCGTCTCAACACACTACAGCTAATACAAATCTCGTCTCAACGCACTACAGCTAACACGCACACCTCGTCTGAACACACTACATCTAACACACAACTCTTCTCAACACTACAGCTAACCAGAACTCGTCTCAACAGAATAGCTAACACAAACCTCGTCTCAACACTGCATCTAACACACACCTCGTCTCAACACACTACAGCTAACATACACCTCGTCTCAATACACTACAGGTAACACACACCTCGTCTAAACACACTACAGCTAACATACACCTCGTCTCAATACACTACAGCTAACACACACCTCGTCTCAACACACTACAGCTAACACACACCTCGTCTAAACACACTACAGCTAACACACACCTCGTCTCAACACACTACAGCTAACACACACCTCGTCTCAACACACTGCAGCTAACACACACCTCGTCTCAACACACAACAGCTAACACACAGCTCGTGTCATCACACTACAGCTAACACACACATCGTTTCAGCACTACAGCTAACACACACCTCGTCTCAACACTACAGCTAACACGCACACCTCGTCTGAACACACTACAGCTTAACACACACCTCGTCTCAACACACTACAGCTAACACACACCTCGTCTCAACACACTGCAGCTAACACACACCTCGTCTAAACACACAACAGCTAACACACAGCTCGTGTCATCACACTACAGCTAACACACACATCGTTTCAGCACTACAGCTAACACACACCTCGTCTCAACACTACAGCTAACACACACCTCGTCTCAACACACTGCAGCTCAAACACGCCTCGTCTCAACACACTACAGCTAACACGCACACCTCGTCTCAACACACTACAGCTAACACACACCTCGTCTAAACACACTACAGCTAACACACAGCTCGTGTCAACACACTACAGCTAACACACACCTCGTTTCAGCACTACAGCTAACACACACCTCGTCTCAACACTACAGCTAACACACACCTCGTCTCAACACACTACAGCTAACACACATCTCCTCTCAACGCACTACAGCTAACACATACCTCTTCTGAACACACTACAGCTAACACACAGCTCGTGTCAAGCCACTACAGCTAACACACACCTCGTTTCAGCACTACAGCTAACACACACCTCGTCTCAACACTACAGCTAACACACACCCCGTCTCAACACACTACAGCTACCACACATCTCGTCTCAACACACTACAGCTAACACGCACACCTCTTCTGAACACACTACAGCTAACACGCACACCTCGTCGCAAAACTACAGCTAACACACCTCGTCTCAACACACTACAGCTAAAACACACCTCGTCTCAACACACTACAGCTAACACGCACACCTCGTCTCAACACACTACAGCTAACACACACTTCGTCTCAACACACTACAGCTAACACATACCTCGTCTCAACACACTACAGCTAACACACATCTCGTGTCAAGCCACTACAGCTAACACACACCTCGTTTCAGCACTACAGCTAACACACACCTCGTCTCAACACTACAGCTAACACACATCTCGTCTCAACACACTACAGCTAACACACACTTCGTCTAAACACACTACATCTAAGACACACCTCGTCTCAACACACTACAGCTAACACACACCTCGTCTCAACACTACAGCTAACACACACCTCGTCTCAACACTACAGCTAACACACATCTCGTCTCAACACACTACAGCTAACACACACTTCGTATAAACACACTACATCTAAGACACACCTCGTCTCAACACACTACAGCTAACACACACCTCGTCTCAACACACTACAGCTAACACGCACACCTCGTCTCAACACACTAAGGCTAACACGCACACCTCGTCTGAACACACTATAGCTAACACACACCTCGTCTCAACACTACAGCTAACACACACCTCGTCTCAACACTACAGCTAACACACATCTCGACTCAACACACTACAGCTAACACACACTTCGTCTAAACACACTACAGCTAACACACACCTCGTCTCAACACACTACAGCTAACACACACCACGTCTCAACACACTACAGCTACCACACATCTCGTCTCAACACACTACAGCTAACACGCACACCTCGTCTCAACACACTACAGCTAACACGCACACCTCGTCTGAACACACTACAGCTAACACACACCTCGTCGCAAAACTTCAGCTAACACACCTCGTCTCAACACACTACAGCTAAAACACACCTCGTCTCAACACACTACAGCTAACACGCACACCTCGTCTCAACACACTACAGCTAACACACACTTCGTCTCAACACACTACAGCTAACACACCTCGTCTCAACACACTACAGCTAACACACATCTCGTGTCAAGCCACTACAGCTAACACACACCTCGTTTCAGCACTACAGCTAACACACACCTCGTCTCAACACTACAGCTAACACACACCTCGTCTCAACATTACAGCTAACACAAGTCTCGTCTCAACACACTACAGCTAACACACACTTCGTCTAAACACACTACATCTAAGACACACCTCGTATCAACACACTACAGCTAACACGCACACCTCGTCTCAACACACTAAGGCTAACACGCACACCTCGTCTGAACACACTACAGCTAACACACACCTCGTCTCAACACTACAGCTAAGACACACCTCGTCTCAACACACTACAGCTAACACACACCTCGTCTCAACACACTACAGCTAACACGCACACCTCGTCTCAACACACTACAGCTAACACACACTTCGTCTCAACACACTACAGCTAACACACACCTCGTCTCAACACACTACACCTAACACACACCTCGTTTCAGCACTACAGCTAACACACACCTCGTCTCAACACTACAGCTAACACACACCTCGTCTCAACACACTACAGCTAACACAAATCTCGTCTCAACGCACTACAGCTAACACGCACACCTCGTCTGAACACACTACATCTAACACACAACTCTTCTCAACACTACAGCTAACCAGAACTCGTCTCAACAGAATAGCTAACACAAACCTCGTCTCAACACTGCATCTAACACACACCTCGTCTCAACACACTACAGCTAACATACACCTCGTCTCAATACACTACAGCTAACACACACCTCGTCTCAACACACTACAGCTAACACACACCTCGTCTAAACACACTACAACTAACACACAGCTCGAGTCAACACACTACAGCTAACACACACCTCGTTTCAGCACTACAGCTAACACACAGCTCGTCTCAACACTACAGCTAACACGCACACCTCGTCTGAACACACTACAGCTAACACACACCTCGTCTCAACACACTACAGCTAACACACACCTCGTCTAAACACACTACAGCTAACACACAGCTCGTGTCAACACACTACAGCTAACACACACCTCGTTTCAGCACTACAGCTAACACACACCTCGTCTCAACACTACAGCTAACACACACCTCGTCTCAACACACTACAGCTAACACGCACACCTCGTCTCAACGCACTACAGCTAACACATACCTCTTCTAAACACACTACAGCTAACACACAGCTCGTGTCAAGCCACTACAGCTAACACACACCTCGTCTCAACACAACAGCTAACATACACCTCGTCTCAATACACTACAGCTAACACACACCTCGTCTCAACAACCTACAGCTAACACACACCTCGTCTAAACACACTACAGCTAACACACAGCTCGTGTCAACACACTACAGCTAACACACACCTCGTTTCAGCACTACAACTAGCACACACCTCGTCTCAACACTACAGCTAACACGCACACCTCGTCTGAACACACTACAGCTAACACACACCTCGTCTCAACACACTACAGCTAAGACACACGTCGTCTCAACACTACAGCTAACACACATCTCGTCTCAACACACTACAGCTAACACACACCTCGTCTAAACACACAGCTCGTGTCAACACACTACAGCTAACACACACCTCGTTTCAGCACTACAGCTAACACACACCTCTTCTCAACACTACAGCTAACACGCACACCTCGTCTGAACACACTACAGCTAACACACACCTCGTCGCAACACTACAGCTAACACACACCTCGTCTCAACACTACAGCTAACACACATCTCGTCTCAACACACTACAGCTAACACACACTTCGTCTAAACACACTACAGCTAACACCCATCTCGTCTCAACGCACTACAGCTAACACGCACACCTCGTCTCAACACACTAAGGGTAACACGCACACCTCGTCTGAACACACTACAGCTAACACACACCTCGTCTCAACACTACAGCTAACACACACCTCGTCTCAACACTACAGCTAACACACATCTCGTCTCAACACACTACAGCTAACACACACTTCGTCTAAACACACTACAGCTAACACATACCTCGTCTCAATACTACAGCTAACACACACCTCGTCTAAACACACTACAGCTAACACACATCTCGTCTCAACACACTACAGGTAACACGCACACCTCGTCTCAACACACTAAGGCTAACACGCACACCTCGTGTGAACACACTACAGCTAGCACACACCTCGTCTCAACACTACAGCTAAGACACACCTCGTCTCAACACACTACAGCTAACACACACCTCGTCTCAACACACTACAGCTAACACGCACACCTCGTCTCAACACACTACAGCTAACACACAGCTCGTTTCAGCACTACAGCTAACACACAGCTTGTCTCAACACACTACAGCTAACGCACAACTCGTCTCAACACAATAGCTAACACACAGCTCGTCTCAACACTGCAGCTAACACACACCTCGTTTCAGCACTACAGCTAACAAACACCTCGTCTCAACACTACAGCTAACACACACCTCGTCTCAATACACTACAGCTAACACACACCTCGTCTCAACGCACTACAGCTAACACGCACACCTCGTCTGAACACACTACAGCTAACACACAACTCGTCTCAACACTATACCTAACACAGAACTCGTCTCAATACAATAGCTAACACACACCTCGTCTCAACACTGCATCTAACACACACCTCGTCTCAACACACTACAGCTAACATACACCTCGTCTCAATACACTACAGCTAACACACACCTCGTTTCAGCACTACAGCTAACACACACCTCGTCTCAACACTACAGCTAACACGCACACCTCGTCTGAACACACTACAGCTAACACACACCTCGTCTCAACACACTACAGCTAACACACACCTCGTCTCAACACACTACAGCTAACACACACCTCGTCTAAACACACAACAGCTAACACACAGCTCGTGTCATCACACTACAGCTAACACACACATCGTTTCAGCACTACAGCTAACACACACCTCGTCTCAACACTACAGCTAACACACACCTCGTCTCAACACACTGCAGCTCAAACACGCCTCGTCTCAACACACTACAGCTAACACGCACACCTCGTCTCAACACACTACAGCTAACACACACCTCGTCTAAACACACTACAGCTAACACACAGCTCGTGTCAACACACTACAGCTAACACACACCTCGTTTCAGCACTACAGCTAACACACACCTCGTCTCAACACTACAGCTAACACACACCTCGTCTCAACACACTACAGCTAACACACATCTCCGCTCAACGCACTACAGCTAACACATACCTCTTCTGAACACACTACAGCTAACACACAGCTTGTGTCAAGCCACTACAGCTAACACACACCTCGTTTCAGCACTACAGCTAACACACACCTCGTCTCAACACTACAGCTAACACACACCCCGTCTCAACACACTACAGCTACCACACATCTCGTCTCAACACACTACAGCTAACACGCACACCTCTTCTGAACACACTACAGCTAACACGCACACCTCGTCGCAAAACTACAGCTAACACACCTCGTCTCAACACACTACAGCTAAAACACACCTCGTCTCAACACACTACAGCTAACACGCACACCTTCTCTCAACACACTAAGGCTAACACGCACACCTCGTCTGAACACACTACAGCTAACACACACCTCGTCTCAACATTACAGCTAAGACACACCTCGTCTCAACACACTACAGCTAACACACACCTCGTCTCAACACACTACAGCTAACACGCACACCTCGTCTCAACACACTACAGCTAACACACACTTCGTCTCAACACACTACAGCTAACACGCACACCTCGTCTCAACACACTACAGCTAACACACAGCTTGTCTCAACACACTAAGGCTAACACGCACACCTCGTCTGAACACACTACAGCTAACACACACCTCGTCTCAACACACTACAGCTAACACACACCTCGTCTCAACACACTACACCTAACACACACCTCGTTTCAGCACTACAGCTAACACACACCTCGTCTCAACACTACAGCTAACACACACCTCGTCTCAACACACTACAGCTAATACAAATCTCGTCTCAACGCACTACAGCTAACACGCACACCTCGTCTGAACACACTACAGCTAACACACAACTCGTCTCAACACTATACCTAACACAGAACTCGTCTCAATACAATAGCTAACACACACCTCGTCTCAACACTGCATCTAACACACACCTCGTCTCAACACACTACAGCTAACATACACCTCGTCTCAATACACTACAGCTAACACACACCTCGTTTCAGCACTACAGCTAACACACACCTCGTCTCAACACTACAGCTAACACGCACACCTCGTCTGAACACACTACAGCTAACACACACCTCGTCTCAACACACTACAGCTAACACACACCTCGTCTCAACACACTACAGCTAACACACACCTCGTCTAAACACACAACAGCTAACACACAGCTCGTGTCATCACACTACAGCTAACACACACATCGTTTCAGCACTACAGCTAACACACACCTCGTCTCAACACTACAGCTAACACACACCTCGTCTCAACACACTGCAGCTCAAACACGCCTCGTCTCAACACACTACAGCTAACACGCACACCTCGTCTCAACACACTACAGCTAACACACACCTCGTCTAAACACACTACAGCTAACACACAGCTCGTGTCAACACACTACAGCTAACACACACCTCGTTTCAGCACTACAGCTAACACACACCTCGTCTCAACACTACAGCTAACACACACCTCGTCTCAACACACTACAGCTAACACACATCTCCGCTCAACGCACTACAGCTAACACATACCTCTTCTGAACACACTACAGCTAACACACAGCTTGTGTCAAGCCACTACAGCTAACACACACCTCGTTTCAGC
>NW_026708250.1:0-15000 GCF_902713425.1 Acipenser ruthenus
CTTCAAAAAATTTTTTTTTTTTTTTTTTTTTTACGTGGTGGTGACGTGAACTTGATTGGTCCTGTGCAGAGCAGGGCGAGCAGGGCAGGGCTGGCGCTATTACTTGAATAATTTTATTTTATTTTTTTTTTTTACGTGGTGGTGGCGTGAACTTGATTGGTCCTGTGCAGAGCAGGGCAGGGCTGGCGCTATTACTTGAATAATTTTTTTTTTTTTTTTTTTTTTTTTTACGTGGTGGTGGCGTGAACTTGATTGGTCCTGTGCAGAGCAGGGCGAGGAGGGCAGGGCTGGCGTTATTACTTCAATAATTTTTTTTTTTTTTTTTTTTTTACGTGGTGGTGGCGTGAACTTGATTGGTCCTGTGCAGAGCAGGGCAGGGCTGGCGCTATTGAATATTTTTTTTTTTTTTTTTTTTTTACGTGGTGGTGGCGTGAACTTGATCCTGTGCAGAGCAGGGCAGGGCTGGCGCTATTACTTGAATAATTTTTTGTTTTTGTTTTTATTTTTTAAGTGGTGGTGGCGTGAACTTGATTGGTCCTGTGCAGAGCAGGGCAGAGCAGGGCAGGGCTGGCGCTATTAATTGAATAATTTTTTTTTTTTTTTTTTTTTTACTGGTGGTGGCGTGAACTTGATTGGTCCTGTGCAGAGCAGGGCAGGGCTGGCGCTATTACTTGAATAATTTTTTTTTTTTTTTTTACGTGGTGGTGGCGTGAACTTGATTGGTCCTGTGCAGAGCAGGGCAGGGCTGGCGCTATTACTTGAATAATTTTTTTTTTTTTTTTTTTTTTTACGTGGTGGTGGCGTGAACTTGATTGGTACTGTGCAGAGCAGGGCAGGGCTGGCGCTATTACTTGAATAATTTTTTTTTTTTTTTTTTTTTTTACGTGGTGGTGGCGTGAACTTGATTGGTCCTGTGCAGAGCAGGGCGAGGAGGGCAGGGCTGGCGTTATTACTTCAATAATTTTTTTTTTTTTTTTTTTTTTACGTGGTTGTGGCGTGAACTTGATTGGTCCTGTGCAGAGCAGGGCGAGCAGGGCAGGGCTGGCGCTATTACTTGAATATTTTTTTTTTTTTTTTTTTTTTTTTACGTGGTTGTGGCGTGAACTTGATTGGTCCTGTGCAGTGCAGGGCAGGGCTGGCGCTATTACTTGAATAATTTTTTTTTTTTTTTTTTTTTTTTTTACGTGGTGGTGGCGTGAACTTGATTGGTCCTGTGCAGAGCAGGGCGAGGAGGGCAGGGCTGGCGTTATTACTTCAATAATTTTTTTTTTTTTTTTTTTTTTTACGTGGTGGTGGCGTGAACTTGATTGGTCCTGTGCAGAGCAGGGCAGGGCTGGCGCTATTGAATATTTTTTTTTTTTTTTTTTTTTACGTGGTGGTGGCGTGAACTTGATCCTGTGCAGAGCAGGGCAGGGCTGGCGCTATTACTTGAATAATTTTTTGTTTTTGTTTTTATTTTTTAAGTGGTGGTGGCGTGAACTTGATTGGTCCTGTGCAGAGCAGGGCAGAGCAGGGCAGGGCTGGCGCTATTAATTGAATAATTTTTTTTTTTTTTTTTTTTTTACTGGTGGTGGCGTGAACTTGATTGGTCCTGTGCAGAGCAGGGCAGGGATGGCGCTATTACTTGAATAATTTTTTTTTTTTTTTACGTGGTGGTGGCGTGAACTTGATTGGTCTGTGCAGAGCAGGGCAGGGCTGGCGCTATTACTTGAATAATTTTTTGTTTTTGTTTTTATTTTTTACGTGGTGGTGGCGTGAACTTGATTGGTCCTGTGCAGAGCAGGGCAGAGCAGGGCAGGGCTGGCGCTATTACTTCAAAAATTTTTTTTTTTTTTTTTTTTTTACGTGGTGGTGGCGTGAACTTGATTGGTACTGTGCAGAGCAGGGCAGGGCTGGCACTATTACTTGAATAATTTTTTTTTTTTTTTTTTTTTACGTGGTGGTGGCGTGAACTTGATTGGTCCTGTGCAGAGCAGGGCGAGCAGGGCAGGGGCTGGCGCTATTACTTCAAAAATTTTTTTTTTTTTTTTTTTTTTTACGTGGTGGTGGCGTGAACTTGATTGGTCCTGTGCAGAGCAGGGCGAGCAGGGCAGGGCTGGCGCTATTACTTCAAAAAATTTTTTTTTTTTTTTTTTTTTACGTGGTGGTGACGTGAACTTGATTGGTCCTGTGCAGAGCAGGGCGAGCAGGGCAGGGCTGGCGCTATTACTTGAATAATTTTATTTTATTTTTTTTTTTTACGTGGTGGTGGCGTGAACTTGATTGGTCCTGTGCAGAGCAGGGCAGGGCTGGCGCTATTACTTGAATAATTTTTTTTTTTTTTTTTTTTTTTTTTTACGTGGTGGTGGCGTGAACTTGGATTGGTCCTGTGCAGAGCAGGGCGAGGAGGGCAGGGCTGGCGCTATTACTTCAAAAATTTTTTTTTTTTTTTTTTTTTTTACGTGGTGGTGACGTGAACTTGATTGGTCCTGTGCAGAGCAGGGCGAGCAGGGCAGGGCTGGCGCTATTACTTGAATAATTTTATTTTATTTTTTTTTTTTACGTGGTGGTGGCGTGAACTTGATTGGTCCTGTGCAGAGCAGGGCAGGGCTGGCGCTATTACTTGAATAATTTTTTTTTTTTTTTTTTTTTTTTTTACGTGGTGGTGGCGTGAACTTGATTGGTCCTGTGCAGAGCAGGGCGAGCAGGGCAGGGCTGGCGCTATTACTTCAAAAATTTTTTTTTTTTTTTTTTTTTTTACGTGGTGGTGGCGTGAACTTGATTGGTCCTGTGCAGAGCAGGGCGAGCAGGGCAGGGCTGGCGCTATTACTTCAAAAAATTTTTTTTTTTTTTTTTTTTTACGTGGTGGTGACGTGAACTTGATTGGTCCTGTGCAGAGCAGGGCGAGCAGGGCAGGGCTGGCGCTATTACTTGAATAATTTTATTTTATTTTTTTTTTTTACGTGGTGGTGGCGTGAACTTGATTGGTCCTGTGCAGAGCAGGGCAGGGCTGGCGCTATTACTTGAATAATTTTTTTTTTTTTTTTTTTTTTTTTTTTACGTGGTGGTGGCGTGAACTTGATTGGTCCTGTGCAGAGCAGGGCGAGGAGGGCAGGGCTGGCGTTATTACTTCAATAATTTTTTTTTTTTTTTTTTTTTTTTACGTGGTGGTGGCGTGAACTTGATTGGTCCTGTGCAGAGCAGGGCAGGGCTGGCGCTATTGATATTTTTTTTTTTTTTTTTTTTTTTTACGTGGTGGTGGCGTGAACTTGATCCTGTGCAGAGCAGGGCAGGGCTGGCGCTATTACTTGAATAATTTTTTGTTTTTGTTTTTATTTTTTAAGTGGTGGTGGCGTGAACTTGATTGGTCCTGTGCAGAGCAGGGCAGAGCAGGGCAGGGCTGGCGCTATTAATTGAATAATTTTTTTTTTTTTTTTTTTTTACTGGTGGTGGCGTGAACTTGATTGGTCCTGTGCAGAGCATGGCAGAGCTGGCGCTATTATTTGAATAATATTTATTTATTTTTTTTACGTGGTGGTGGCGTGAACTTGATTGGTCCTGTGCAGAGCAGGGCAGGGCTGGCGCTATTACTTGAATAATTTTTTGTTTTTGTTTTTATTTTTTACGTGGTGGTGGCGTGAACTTGATTGGTCCTGTGCAGAGCAGGGCAGAGCAGGGCAGGGCTGGCGCTATTAATTGAATAATTTTTTTTTTTTTTTTTTACGTGGTGGTGGCGTGAACTTGATTGGTCCTGTGCAGAGCAGGGCAGGGCTGGCGCTATTACTTGAATAATTTTTTGTTTTTGTTTTTATTTTTTACGTGGTGGTGGCGTGAACTTGATTGGTCCTGTGCAGAGCAGGGCAGGGCTGGCGCTATTAATTGAATAATTTTTTTTTTTTTTTTTTTTTTTACGTGGTGGTGGCATGAACTTGGTCCTGTGCAGAGCAGGGCAGGGCTGGCGCTATTACTTGAATAATTTTTTTTTTTTTTTTTACGTGGTGGTGGCGTGAACTTGATTGGTCCTGTGCAGAGCAGGGCAGAGCAGGGCAGGGCTGGTGCTATTACTTGAATATTTTTTTTTTTTTTTTTTTTTACGTGGTTGTGGCGTGAACTTGATTGGTCCTGTGCAGAGCAGGGCAGGGCTGGCGCTATTACTTGAATAATTTTTTTTTTTTTTTTTACGTGGTGGTGGCGTGAACTTGATTGGTCCTGTGCAGAGCAGGGCGAGCAGGGCAGGGCTGGCGCTATTACTTCAAAAAATTTTTTTTTTTTTTTTTTTACGTGGTGGTGGCGTGGAACTTGATTGGTCCTGTGCAGAGCAGGGCAGGGCTGGCGCTATTACTTGAATAATTTTTTTTTTTTTTTTTTTTTTTTACGTGGTGGTGGCGTGAACTTGATTGGTACTGTGCAGAGCAGGGCAGGGCTGGCGCTATTACTTGAATAATTTTTTTTTTTTTTTTTTTTTTACGTGGTGGTGGCGTGAACTTGATTGGTCCTGTGCAGAGCAGGGCGAGGAGGGCAGGGCTGGCGTTATTACTTCAATAATTTTTTTTTTTTTTTTTTTTTACGTGGTGGTGGCGTGAACTTGATTGGTCCTGTGCAGAGCAGGGCAGGGCTGGCGCTATTAATTGAATAATTTTTTTTTTTTTTTTTTACGTGGTGGTGGCGTGAACTTGATTGGTCCTGTGCAGAGCAGGGCAGGGCTGGCGCTATTAATTTAATAATTTTTTTTTTTTTTTTTTCACGTGGTGGTGGCGTGAACTTGATTGGTCCTGTGCAGAGCAGGGCAGGGCTGGCGCTATTATTGAATAATTTTTTTTTTTTTTTTTTTTACGTGGTGGTGGCGTGAACTTGATTGGTCCTGTGCAGAGCAGGGCAGGGCTGGTGCTATTACTTGAATATTTTTTTTTTTTTTTTTTTTTACGTGGGGTGGCGTGAACTTGATTGGTCCTGTGCAGAGCAGGGCGAGGAGGGCAGGGCTGGCGCTATTCAAATTTTTTTTTTTTTTTTTTTTTTTACGTGTTGGTGGCGTGAACTTGATTGGTCCTGTGCAGAGCAGGGCAGAGCTGGCACTATTACTTGAATAATATTTTTTTTTTTTTTTTTTTTTTATGTGGTGGTGGCGTGAACTTGATTGGTCCTGTGCAGCAGGGCAGGGCTGGCGCTATTAATTGAATATTTTTTTTTTTTTTTTTTTACGTGGTGGTGGCGTGAACTTGATTGGTCCTGTGCAGAGCAGGGGCAGGGCTGGCGCTATTAAATGAATATTTTTTTTTTTTTTTTTTACGTGGTGGTGGCGTGAACTTGATTGGTCCTGTGCAGAGCAGGGCAGGGCTGGCGCTATTAATTGAATATTTTTTTTTTTTTTTTTTACGTGGTGGTGGCGTGAACTTGATTGGTCCTGTGCAGAGCAGGGCAGGGCTGGCGCTATTACTTGAATAATTTTTTTTTTTTACGTGGTGGTGGCGTGAACTTGATTGGTCCTGTGCAGAGCAGGGCAGGGCTGGTGCTATTACTTGAATAATTTTTTTTTTTTTTTTTTTACGTGGTGGTGGCGTGAACTTGATTGGTCCTGTGCAGAGCAGGGCAGGGATGGCGCTATTACTTGAATAATTTTTTTTTTTTTTTTTTTTTTTACATGGTGGTGGCGTGAACTTGATTGGTCCTGTGCAGAGCAGGGCAGGGCTGGCGCTATTAATTGAATAATTTTT
Source organism: Acipenser ruthenus (assembly GCF_902713425.1). Taxonomy (NCBI): domain Eukaryota; kingdom Metazoa; phylum Chordata; class Actinopteri; order Acipenseriformes; family Acipenseridae; genus Acipenser; species Acipenser ruthenus. The sequence continues at coordinate 5,691 of NW_026708250.1, forward strand.
TTTTTTTTTTATGTGGTGGTGGCGTGAACTTGATTGGTCCTGTGCAGAGCAGGGCAGGGCTGGCGCTATTAATTTAATATTTTTTTTTTTTTTTTTTTTTTATGTGGTGGTGGCGTGAACTTGATTGGTCCTGTGTAGAGCAGGGCGAGGAGGGCAGGGCTGGCGTTATTACTTCAATAATTTTTTTTTTTTTTTTTTTACGTGGTGGTGGCGTGAACTTGATTGGTCCTGTGTAGAGCAGGGCGAGCAGGGCAGGGCTGGCGCTATACTTGAATATTTATTTATTTTTTTTTTACGTGGTGGTGGCATGAACTTGATTGGTCCTGTGCAGAGCAGGGCAGAGCAGGGCAGGGCTGGTGCTATTACTTGAATATTTTTTTTTTTTTTTTTTTTTACGTGGTTGTGGCGTGAACTTGATTGGTCCTGTGCAGAGCAGGGCAGGGCTGGCGCTATTACTTGAATAATTTTTTTTTTTTTTTTTTTTTTTTACGTGGTGGTTGCGTGAACTTGATTGGTCCTGTGCAGAGCAGGGCGAGGAGGGCAGGGGCTGGCGTTATTACTTCAATAATTTTTTTTTTTTTTTTTTTTTACGTGGTGGTGGCGTGAACTTGATTGGTCCTGTGTAGAGCAGGGGCGAGCAGGGCAGGGCTGGCGCTATTACTTGAATAATTTTTTTTTTTTTTTTTTTTACGTGGTGGTGGCGTGAACTTGATTGGTCCTGTGTAGAGCAGGGCGAGCAGGGCAGGGCTGGCGTTATTACTTGAATAATTTTTTTTTTTTTTTTTTTTTTTACGTGGTGGGGTGGCTGTGAACTTGATTGGTCCTGTGCAGAGCAGGGCGAGCAGGGCAGGGCTGGCGCTATTAATTGAATAATTTTTTTTTTTTTTTTTTTTTTTACGTGGTGGTGGCGTGAACTTGATTGGTCCTGTGCAGAGCAGGGCTGGCGCTATTACTTGAATAATTTTTTTTTTTTTTTTTTTTTACGTGGTGGTGGCGTGAACTTGATTGGTCCTGTGCAGAGCAGGGCAGGGCTGGCGCTATTACTTGAATAATTTTTTTTTTTACGTGGTGGGGGCGTGAACTTGATTGGTCCTGTGCAGAGCAGGGCAGGGCTGGCGCTATTACTTGAATAATTTTTTTTTTTTTTTTTTTTACGTGGTGGTGGCGTGAACTTGATTGGTCCTGTGCAGAGCAGGGCAGGGATGGCGCTATTACTTGAATAATTTTTTTTTTTTTTTTTTTTTTACGTGGTGGTGGCGTGAACTTGATTGGTCCTGTGCAGAGCAGGGCAGGGCTGGCGCTATTAATTGAATAATTTTTTTTTTTTTTTTATGTGGTGGTGGCGTGAACTTGATTGGTCCTGTGCAGAGCAGGGCAGGGCTGGCGCTATTAATTTAATATTTTTTTTTTTTTTTTTTTTTTTATGTGGTGGTGGCGTGAACTTGATTGGTCCTGTGTAGAGCAGGGCGAGCAGGGCAGGGCTGGCGCTATTACTTCAATAGTTTTTTTTTTTTTTTTATGTGGTGGTGGTGTGAACTTGATTGGTCCTGTGCAGAGCAGGGCAGGGCAGGCGCTATTACTTGAATAATTTTTTTTTTTTTTTTTTACGTGGGTGGTGGCGTGAACTTGATTGGTCCTGTGCAGAGCAGGGCGAGCAGGGCAGGGCTGGCGCTATTAATTGAATAATTTTTTTTTTTTTTTTTTTTTTTACGTGGTGGTGGCGTGAACTTGATTGGTCCTGTGCAGAGCAGGGCTGGCGCTATTACTTGAATAATTTTTTTTTTTTTTTTTTTTACGTGGTGGTGGCGTGAACTTGATTGGTCCTGTGCAGAGCAGGGCAGGGCTGGCGCTATTACTTGAATAATTTTTTTTTTTTTTTTTACGTGCTGGTGGCGTGAACTTGATTGGTCCTGTGCAGAGCAGGGCAGGGCTGGCGCTATACTTGAATATTTTTTTTTTTTTTTTTTTACGTGGTGGTGGCGTGAACTTGATTGGTCCTGTGTAGAGCAGGGCGAGCAGGGCAGGGCTGGCGCTATACTTGAATATTTATTTTTTTTTTTTTTACGTGGTGGTGGCATGAACTTGATTGGTCCTGTGCAGAGCAGGGCAGAGCAGGGCAGGGCAGGTGCTATTACTTGAATATTTTTTTTTTTTTTTTTTTTTTACGTGGGTGGTGGCGTGAACTTGATTGGTCCTGTGCAGAGCAGGGCGAGCAGGGCAGGGCTGGCGCTATTAATTGAATAATTTTTTTTTTTTTTTTTTTTTTTACGTGGTGGTGGCGTGAACTTGATTGGTCCTGTGCAGAGCAGGGCTGGCGCTATTACTTGAATAATTTTTTTTTTTTTTTTTTTTTTACGTGGTGGTGGCGTGAACTTGATTGGTCCTGTGCAGAGCAGGGCAGGGCTGGCGCTATTACTTGAATAATTTTTTTTTTTACGTGGTGGGGTGGCGTGAACTTGATTGGTCCTGTGCAGAGCAGGGCAGGGCTGGCGCTATTACTTGAATAATTTTTTTATTTTTTTTTTTACGTGGTGGTGGCGTGAACTTGATTGGTCCTGTGCAGAGCAGGGCAGGGATGGCGCTATTACTTGAATAATTTTTTTTTTTTTTTTTTTTTTACGTGGTGGTGGCGTGAACTTGATTGGTCCTGTGCAGAGCAGGGCAGGGCTGGCGCTATTAATTGAATAATTTTTTTTTTTTTTATGTGGTGGTGGCGTGAACTTGATTGGTCCTGTGCAGAGCAGGGCAGGGCTGGCGCTATTAATTTAATATTTTTTTTTTTTTTTTTTTTTTTTATGTGGTGGTGGCGTGAACTTGATTGGTCCTGTGTAGAGCAGGGCGAGCAGGGGCAGGGCTGGCGCTATTACTTCAATAGTTTTTTTTTTTTTTTTTATGTGGTGGTGGTGTGAACTTGATTGGTCCTGTGCAGAGCAGGGCAGGGCAGGCGCTATTACTTGAATAATTTTATTTTTTTTTTTTTTACGTGGTGGTGGCGTGAACTTGATTGGTCCTGTGTAGAGCAGGGCGAGCAGGGCAGGGCTGGCGTTATTACTTGAATAATTTTTTTTTTTTTTTTTTTTTTTACGTGGTGGTGGTGTGAACTTGATTGGTCCTGTGCAGAGCAGGGCGAGCAGGGCAGGGCTGGCGCTATTAATTGAATAATTTTTTTTTTTTTTTTTTTTTTACGTGGTGGTGGCGTGAACTTGATTGGTCCTGTGCAGAGCAGGGCTGGCGCTATTACTTGAATAATTTTTTTTTTTTTTTTTTTTTTACGTGGTGGTGGCGTGAACTTGATTGGTCCTGTGCAGAGCAGGGCAGGGCTGGCGCTATTACTTGAATAATTTTTTTTTTTTTTTTACGTGCTGGTGGCGTGAACTTGATTGGTCCTGTGCAGAGCAGGGCAGGGCTGGCGCTATACTTGAATATTTTTTTTTTTTTTTTTTACGTGGTGGTGGCGTGAACTTGATTGGTCCTGTGTAGAGCAGGGCGAGCAGGGCAGGGCTGGCGCTATACTTGAATATTATTTTTTTTTTTTTTACGTGGTGGTGGCATGAACTTGATTGGTCCTGTGCAGAGCAGGGCAGAGCAGGGCAGGGCAGGTGCTATTACTTGAATATTTTTTTTTTTTTTTTTTTTTTACGTGGTTGTGGCGTGAACTTGATTGGTGCTGTGCAGAGCAGGGCAGGGCTGGCGCTATTACTTGAATAATTTTTTTTTTTTTTTTTTTTTTTATGTGGTGGTTGCGTGAACTTGATTGGTCCTGTGCAGAGCAGGGCGAGGAGGGCAGGGCTGGCGTTATTACTTCAATAATTTTTTTTTTTTTTTTTTTTTTACGTGGTGGTGGCGTGAACTTGATTGGTCCTGTGTAGAGCAGGGCGAGCAGGGCAGGGCTGGCGCTATTACTTCAAAATTTTTTTTTTTTTTTTTTTTTTTTACGTGGTGGTGGCGTGAACTTGATTGGTCCTGTGCAGAGCAGGGCGAGCAGGGCAGGGCTGGCGCTATTACTTCAAAATTTTTTTTTTTTTTTTTTTTTTTTACGTGGTGGTGGCGTGAACTTGATTGGTCCTGTGCAGAGCAGGGCGAGCAGGGCAGGGCTGGCGCTATTACTTCAAAATTTTTTTTTTTTTTACGTGGTGGTGGCGTGAACTTGATTGGTCCTGTGCAGAGCAGGGCGAGCAGGGCAGGGCTGGCGCTATTACTTCAAAATTTTTTTTTTTTTATTATTTTTTTACGTGGTGGTGGCGTGAACTTGATTGGTCCTGTGCAGAGCAGGGCGAGCAGGGCAGGGCTGGCGCTATTACTTCAAAAAATTTTTTTTTTTTTTTTTTTTTTTACGTGGTGGTGGCGTGAACTTGATTGGTCCTGTGCAGAGCAGGGCAGGGCTGGCGCTATTACTTCAAAAATTTTTTTTTTTTTTTTTTTTACGTGGTGGTGGCGTGAACTTGATTGGTCCTGTGCAGAGCAGGGCGATGGCGCTATTACTTCAAAAATTTTTTTTTTTTTTTTTTTTTACGTGGTGGGTGGCGTGAACTTGATTGGTCCTGTGCAGAGCAGGGCGAGCAGGGCAGGGCTGGCGCTATTACTTCAAAAAATTTTTTTTTTACGTGGTGGTGGCGTGAACTTGATTGGTCCTGTGCAGAGCAGGGCGAGCAGGGCAGGGCTGGCGCTATTCAAAATTTTTTTTTTTTTTTTTTTTTTTTACGTGGTGGTGGCGTGAACTTGATTGGTACTGTGCAGAGCAGGGGCAGGGCTGGCGCTATTACTTGAATAATTTTTTTTTTTTTTTTTTTTTTACGTGGTGGTGGCTGAACTTGATTGGTCCTGTGCAGAGCAGGGCGAGCAGGGCAGGGCTGGCGCTATTACTTCAAAAATTTTTTTTTTTTTTTTTTTTTTTACGTGGTGGTGGCGTGAACTTGATTGGTCCTGGCAGAGCAGGGCGAGCAGGGCAGGGCTGGCGCTATTACTTCAAAAATTTTTTTTTTTTTATTTTTTTTTTACGTGGTGGTGGCGTGAACTTGATTGGTCCTGTGCAGAGCAGGGCGAGCAGGGCAGGGCTGGCGCTAAGTACTTCAAATTTTTTTTTTTTTTTTTTTTTACGTGGTGGTGGCGTGAACTTGATTGGTCCTGTGCAGAGCAGGGCAGGGCTGGCGCTATTACTTGAATAATTTTTTTTTTTTTTTTTTTTACGTGGTGGTGGCGGTGAACTTGATTGGTCCTGTGCAGAGCAGGGCGAGCAGGGCAGGGCTGGCGCTATTACTTCAAAATTTTTTTTTTTTTTTTTTTTTACGTGGTGGTGGCGTGAACTTGATTGGTCCTGTGTAGAGCAGGGCGAGCAGGGCAGGGCTGGCGCTATTACTTCAAATTTTTTTTTTTTTTTTTTTACGTGGTGGTGGCGTGAACTTGATTGGTAATGTGCAGAGCAGGGCAGGGCTGGCGCTATTACTTGAATAATTTTTTTTTTTTTTTTTTTACGTGGTGGTGGCGTGAACTTGATTGGTCCTGTGCAGAGCAGGGCGAGCAGGGCAGGGCTGGCGCTATTACTTCAAAAAATTTTTTTTTTTTTTTTTTTTTACGTGGTGGTGGCGTGAACTTGATTGGTACTGTGGCAGAGCAGGGCAGGGCTGGCGCTATTACTTCAAAATTTTTTTTTTTTACGTGGTGGTGGCGTGGAACTTGATTGGTCCTGTGAGGAGCAGGGCGAGCAGGGCAGGGCTGGCGCTATTACTTCAAAAAAAAATTTTTTTTTTTTTTTTTTACGTGGTGGTGGCGTGAACTTGATTGGTCCTGTGCAGAGCAGGGCGAGCAGGGCAGGGCTGGCGCTATTACTTCAAAAATTTTTTTTTTTTACGTGGTGGTGGCTGTGAACTTGATTGGTCCTGTGCAGAGCAGGGCGAGCAGGGCAGGGCTGGCGCTATTCAAAATTTTTTTTTTTTTTTTTTTTTTTACGTGGTGGTGGCGTGAACTTGATTGGTACTGTGCAGAGCAGGGCAGGGCTGGCGCTATTACTTCAAAATTTTTTTTTTTTTTACGTGGTGGGTGGCGTGAACTTGATTGGTCCTGTGCAGAGCAGGGCGAGCAGGGCAGGGCTGGCGCTATTACTTCAAATTTTTTTTTTTTTTACGTGGTGGTGGCGTGAACTTGATTGGTCCTGTGCAGAGCAGGGCAAGCAGGGCAGGGCTGGCGGTATTCAAAATTTTTTTTTTTTTTTTTTTTTTACGTGGTGGTGGCGTGAACTTGATTGGTACTGTGCAGAGCAGGGCAGGGCTGGCGCTATTACTTGAATAATTTTTTTTTTTTTTTTTTTTTACGTGGTGTGGCGTGAACTTGATTGGTCCTGTGCAGAGCAGGGCGAGCAGGGCAGGGCTGGCGCTATTACTTCAAAAATTTTTTTTTTTTTTTTTTTTTTTACGTGGTGGTGGCGGTGAACTTGATTGGTCCTGTGCAGAGCAGGGCGAGCAGGGCAGGGCTGGCGCTATTACTTCAAAAATTATTATTTTTTTTTTTTTTTTTTACGTGGGTGGTGGCGTGAACTTGATTGGTACTGTGCAGAGCAGGGCAGGGCTGGCGCTATTACTTGAATAATTTTTTTTTTTTTTTTTTTTTTACGTGGGTGGTGGCGTGAACTTGATTGGTCCTGTGCAGAGCAGGGCGAGCAGGGCAGGGCTGGCGCTATTACTTCAAAAATTTTTTTTTTTTTTTTTTTTTTACGTGGTGGTGGCGTGAACTTGATTGGTCCTGTGCAGAGCAGGGCGAGCAGGGCAGGGCTGGCGCTATTACTTCAAAAATTTTTTTTTTTTTTTTTTTTTTTACGTGGTGGTGGCGTGAACTTGATTGGTCCTGTGCAGAGCAGGGCGAGCAGGGCAGGGCTGGCGCTATTACTTCAAAAATTTTTTTTTTTTTTTTTTTTTTACGTGGTGGTGGCGGTGAACTTGATTGGTCCTGTGCAGAGCAGGGCGAGCAGGGCAGGGCTGGCGCTATTACTTCAAAAATTTATTTATTTTTTTTTTTTTTACGTGGTGGTGGCGTGAACTTGATTGGTACTGTGCAGAGCAGGGCAGGGCTGGCGCTATTACTTGAATAATTTTTTTTTTTTTTTTTTTTTTTTACGTGGTGGTGGCGTGAACTTGATTGGTCCTGTGCAGAGCAGGGCGAGCAGGGCAGGGCTGGCGTTATTACTTCAAAAATTTTTTTGAAGTAATAGCGCCAGCCCTGCCCTGCTCGCCCTGCTCTGCACAGGACCAATCAAGTTCACGCCACCACCACGTAAAAAAAAAAAAAAAAAAAAATTTTTTGAAGTAATAGCGCCAGCCCTGCCTGCTCGCCCTGCTCTGCACAGGACCAATCAAGTTCACGCCACCACCACGTAAAAAAAAAAAAAAAAAAAAAAATTTTGAAGTAAAGCGCCAGCCCTGCCCTGCTCGCCCTGCTCTGCACAGGACCAATCAAGTTCACGCCACCACCACGTAAAAAAAAAAAAAAAAAAAAAAATTATTCAAGTAATAGCGCCAGCCCTGCCCTGCTCTGCACAGTACCAATCAAGTTCACGCCACCACCACGTAAAAAAAAAAAAAAAAAAAAATTTTTGAAGTAATAGCGCCAGCCCTGCCCTGCTCGCCCTGCTCTGCACAGGACCAATCAAGTTCACGCCACCACCACGTAAAAAAAAAAAAAAAAAAAAAAAATTATTCAAGTAATAGCGCCAGCCCTGCCCTGCTCTGCACAGTACCAATCAAGTTCACGCCACCACCACGTAAAAAAAAAAAAAATAAATACATTTTTGAAGTAATAGCGCAAGCCCTGCCCTGCTCGCCCTGCTCTGCACAGGACCAATCAAGTTCACGCCACCACCACGTAAAAAAAAAAAAAAAAAAAAAAATTTTTGAAGTAATAGCGCCAGCCCTGCCCTGCTCGCCCTGCTCTGCACAGGACCAATCAAGTTCACGCCACCACCACGTAAAAAAAAAAAAAAAAAAAAAATTTTTGAAGTAATAGCACCAGCCCTGCCCTGCTCGCCCTGCTCTGCACAGGACCAATCAAGTTCACGCTGGCGCTATTACTTGAATAATTTTTTTTTTTTTTTTTTTTTTACGTGGTGGTGGCGTGAACTTGATTGGTCCTGTGCAGAGCAGGGCGAGCAGGGCAGGGCTGGCGCTATTACTTCAAAATTCTTTTTTTTATTTATTTTTTTACGTGGTGGTGGCGTGAACTTGATTGGTCCTGTGCAGAGCAGGGCGAGCAGGGCAGGGCTGGCGCTATTACTTCAAATTTTTTTTTTTTTTTTTTTTTTTTACGGTGGTGGTGGCGTGAACTTGATTGGTCCTGTGCAGAGCAGGGCGAGCAGGGCAGGGCTGGCGCTATTATTTCAAAATTTTTTTTTTTTTTTTTTTTTTTACGTGGTGGTGGCGTGAACTTGATTGGTACTGTGCAGAGCAGGGCGAGCAGGCAGGGCTGGCGCTATTACTTCAAAATTTTTTTTTTTTTTTTTTTTTTTTTACGTGGTGGTGGCGTGAACTTGATTGGTCCTGTGCAGAGCAGGGCGAGCAGGGCAGGGCTGGCGCTATTACTTCAAAAATTTTTTTTTTTTTTTTTTTTTTTACGTGGTGGTGGCGTGAACTTGATTGGTCCTGTGCAGAGCAGGGCGAGCAGGGCAGGGCTGGCGCTATTACTTCAAAAAAATTTTTTTTTTTTTTTTTTTACGTGGTGGTGGCGTGAACTTGATTGGTACTGTGCAGAGCAGGGCAGGGCTGGCGCTATTACTTGAATAATTATTTTTTTTTTTTTTTTTTTACGTGGTGGTGGCGTGAACTTGATTGGTCCTGTGCAGAGCAGGGCGAGCAGGGCAGGGCTGGCGCTATTACTTGAATAATTTTTTTTTTTTTTTTTTTTTTTTACGTGGTGGTGGCGTGAACTTGATTGGTCCTGTGCAGAGCAGGGCGAGCAGGGCAGGGCTGGCGCTATTACTTCAAAATTTTTTTTTTTTTTTTTTTTTTTTACGTGGTGGTGGCGTGAACTTGATTGGTCCTGTGCAGAGGCAGGGCGAGCAGGGCAGGGCTGGCGCTATTACTTCAAAATTTTTTTTTTTTTTTTTTTTTTACGTGGTGGTGGCGTGAACTTGATTGGTACTGTGCAGAGCAGGGCAGGGCTGGCGCTATTACTTGAATAATTTTTTTTTTTTTTTTTTTTACGTGGTGGTGGCGTGAACTTGATTGGTCCTGTGCAGAGCAGGGCGAGCAGGGCAGGGCTGGCGCTATTACTTCAAAATTTTTTTTTTTTTTTTTTTTTTTTTACGTGGTGGTGGCGTGAACTTGAT
>NW_026708250.1:20000-85580 GCF_902713425.1 Acipenser ruthenus
TTTTTTTTACGTGGTGGTGGCGTGAACTTGATTGGTCCTGTGCAGAGCAGGGCGAGCAGGGCAGGGCTGGCGCTATTACTTCAAAATTTTTTTTTTTTTTTTTTACGTGGTGGTGGTGTGAACTTGATTGGTCCTGTGCAGAGCAGGGCGAGCAGGGCAGGGCTGGCGCTATTACTTCAAAATTTTTTTTTTTTTTTTTTTTTTTTTACGTGGTGGTGGCGTGAACTTGATTGGTCCTGTGCAGAGCAGGGCGAGCAGGGCAGGGCTGGCGCTATTACTTCAAAAAAAAATTTATTATTTTTTTTTTTACGTGGTGGTGGCGTGAACTTGATTGGTCCTGTGCAGAGCAGGGCGAGCAGGGCAGGGCTGGCGCTATTACTTGAATAATTTTTTTTTTTTTTTTTTTTTTTACGTGGTGGTGGCGTGAACTTGATTGGTCCTGTGCAGAGCAGGGCGAGCAGGGCAGGGCTGGCGCTATTACTTCAAAAATTTTTTTTTTTTTTTTTTTTACGTGGTGGTGGCGTGAACTTGATTGGTCCTGTGCAGAGCAGGGCGAGCAGGGCAGGGCTGGCGCTATTACTTCAAAATTTTTTTTTTTTTTTTTTTTTTTTTACGTGGTGGTGGCGTGAACTTGATTGGTCCTGTGCAGAGCAGGGCGAGCAGGGCAGGGCTGGCGCTATTACTTCAAAAATTTTTTTTTTTTTTTTTTTTACGTGGTGGTGGCGTGAACTTGATTGGTCCTGTGCAGAGCAGGGCGAGCAGGGCAGGGCTGGCGCTATTACTTCAAAATTTTTTTTTTTTTTTTTTTTTTTTTACGTGGTGGTGGCGTGAACTTGATTTGTCCTGTGCAGAGCAGGGCGAGCAGGGCAGGGCTGGCGCTATTACTTCAATTTTTTTTTTTTTTTTTTTTTTTTTTTTACGTGGTGGTGGCGTGAACTTGATTGGTCCTGTGCAGAGCAGGGCGAGCAGGGCAGGGCTGGCGCTATTACTTCAAAATTTTTTTTTTTTTTTTTTTTTTTTACGTGGTGGTGGCGTGAACTTGATTGGTCCTGTGCAGAGCAGGGCGAGCAGGGCAGGGCTGGCGCTATTACTTCAAATTTTTTTTTTTTTTTTTTTTTTTTTTACGTGGTGGTGGCGTGAACTTGATTGGTCCTGTGCAGAGCAGGGCGAGCAGGGCAGGGCTGGCGCTATTACTTCAAAATTTTTTTTTTTTTTTTTTTTTTACGTGGTGGTGGCGTGAACTTGATTGGTCCTGTGCAGAGCAGGGCGAGCAGGGCAGGGCTGGCGCTATTACTTCAAAATTTTTTTTTTTTTTTTTTTTACGTGGTGGTGGTGTGAACTTGATTGGTCCTGTGCAGAGCAGGGCGAGCAGGGCAGGGCTGGCGCTATTACTTCAAAATTTTTTTTTTTTTTTTTTTTTTTTTACGTGGTGGTGGCGTGAACTTGATTGGTCCTGTGCAGAGCAGGGCGAGCAGGGCAGGGCTGGCGCTATTACTTCAAAAAAAAATTTATTATTTTTTTTTTTACGTGGTGGTGGCGTGAACTTGATTGGTCCTGTCCAGAGCAGGGCGAGCAGGGCAGGGCTGGCGCTATTACTTGAATAATTTTTTTTTTTTTTTTTTTTTTTACGTGGTGGTGGCGTGAACTTGATTGGTCCTGTGCAGAGCAGGGCGAGCAGGGCAGGGCTGGCGCTATTACTTCAAAAATTTTTTTTTTTTTTTTTTTTACGTGGTGGTGGCGTGAACTTGATTGGTCCTGTGCAGAGCAGGGCGAGCAGGGCAGGGCTGGCGCTATTACTTCAAAATTTTTTTTTTTTTTTTTTTTTTTTTACGTGGTGGTGGCGTGAACTTGATTTGTCCTGTGCAGAGCAGGGCGAGCAGGGCAGGGCTGGCGCTATTCAAATTTTTTTTTTTTTTTTTTTTTTTTTTACGTGGTGGTGGCGTGAACTTGATTGGTCCTGTGCAGAGCAGGGCGAGCAGGGCAGGGCTGGCGCTATTACTTCAAAATTTTTTTTTTTTTTTTTTTTTTTACGTGGTGGTGGCGTGAACTTGATTGGTCCTGTGCAGAGCAGGGCGAGCAGGGCAGGGCTGGCGCTATTACTTCAAATTTTTTTTTTTTTTTTTTTTTTTTTACGTGGTGGTGGCGTGAACTTGATTGGTCCTGTGCAGAGCAGGGCGAGCAGGGCAGGGCTGGCGCTATTACTTCAAAATTTTTTTTTTTTTTTTTTTTTTTACGTGGTGGTGGCGTGAACTTGATTGGTCCTGTGCAGAGCAGGGCGAGCAGGGCAGGGCTGGCGCTATTACTTCAAAATTTTTTTTTTTTTTTTTTTACGTGGTGGTGGTGTGAACTTGATTGGTCCTGTGCAGAGCAGGGCGAGCAGGGCAGGGCTGGCGCTATTACTTCAAAATTTTTTTTTTTTTTTTTTTTTTTTTACGTGGTGGTGGCGTGAACTTGATTGGTCCTGTGCAGAGCAGGGCGAGCAGGGCAGGGCTGGCGCTATTACTTCAAAAAAAATTTTATTATTTTTTTTTTTACGTGGTGGTGGCGTGAACTTGATTGGTCCTGTGCAGAGCAGGGCGAGCAGGGCAGGGCTGGCGCTATTACTTCAAAATTTTTTTTTTTTTTTTTTTTTTACGTGGTGGTGGCGTGAACTTGATTGGTCCTGTGCAGAGCAGGGCGAGCAGGGCAGGGCTGGCGCTATTACTTCAAAATTTTTTTTTTTTTTTTTTTTTTTTACGTGGTGGTGGCGTGAACTTGATTGGTCCTGTGCAGAGCAGGGCGAGCAGGGCAGGGCTGGCGCTATTACTTCAAAAAAATTTTTTTTTTTTTTTTTACGTGGTGGTGGCGTGAACTTGATTGGTACTGTGCAGAGCAGGGCAGGGCTGGCGCTATTACTTGAATAATTTTTTTTTTTTTTTTTTTTTTTACGTGGTGGTGGCGTGAACTTGATTTGTCCTGTGCAGAGCAGGGCGAGCAGGGCAGGGCTGGCGCTATTACTTCAAATTTTTTTTTTTTTTTTTTTTTTTTTTACGTGGTGGTGGCGTGAACTTGATTGGTCCTGTGCAGAGCAGGGCGAGCAGGGCAGGGCTGGCGCTATTACTTCAAAATTTTTTTTTTTTTTTTTTTTTTTTTACGTGGTGGTGGCGTGAACTTGATTGGTCCTGTGCAGAGCAGGGCGAGCAGGGCAGGGCTGGCGCTATTACTTCAAATTTTTTTTTTTTTTTTTTTTTTTTTTACGTGGTGGTGGCGTGAACTTGATTGGTCCTGTGCAGAGCAGGGCGAGCAGGGCAGGGCTGGCGCTATTACTTCAAAATTTTTTTTTTTTTTTTTTTTTTACGTGGTGGTGGCGTGAACTTGATTGGTCCTGTGCAGAGCAGGGCGAGCAGGGCAGGGCTGGCGCTATTACTTCAAAATTTTTTTTTTTTTTTTTTTACGTGGTGGTGGTGTGAACTTGATTGGTCCTGTGCAGAGCAGGGCGAGCAGGGCAGGGCTGGCGCTATTACTTCAAAATTTTTTTTTTTTTTTTTTTTTTTTTACGTGGTGGTGGCGTGAACTTGATTGGTCCTGTGCAGAGCAGGGCGAGCAGGGCAGGGCTGGCGCTATTACTTCAAAAAATTTTTTTTTATTTTTTTTTTTACGTGGTGGTGGCGTGAACTTGATTGGTCCTGTGCAGAGCAGGGCGAGCAGGGCAGGGCTGGCGCTATTACTTCAAAATTTTTTTTTTTTTTTTTTTTTTTACGTGGTGGTGGCGTGAACTTGATTGGTCCTGTGCAGAGCAGGGCGAGCAGGGCAGGGCTGGCGCTATTACTTCAAAATTTTTTTTTTTTTTTTTTTTTTTTACGTGGTGGTGGCGTGAACTTGATTGGTCCTGTGCAGAGCAGGGCGAGCAGGGCAGGGCTGGCGCTATTACTTCAAAAATTTTTTTTTTTTTTTTTTTACGTGGTGGTGGCGTGAACTTGATTGGTACTGTGCAAAGCAGGGCAGGGCTGGCGCTATTACTTGAATAATTTTTTTTTTTTTTTTTTTTTTTTACGTGGTGGTGGCGTGAACTTGATTGGTCCTGTGCAGAGCAGGGCGAGCAGGGCAGGGCTGGCGCTATTACTTCAAAATTTTTTTTTTTTTTTTTTTTTTTACGTGGTGGTGGCGTGAACTTGATTTGTGCAGAGCAGGCCGAGCAGGGCAGGGCTGGCGCTATTCAAAATTTTTTTTTTTTTTTTTTTTTTTTACGTGGTGGTGGCGTGAACTTGATTGGTCCTGTGCAGAGCAGGGCGAGCAGGGCAGGGCTGGCGCTATTACTTCAAAAAATTTTTTTTTTTTTGTGGTGGTGGCGTGAACTTGATTGGTCCTGTGCAGAGCAGGGCGAGCAGGGCAGGGCTGGCGCTATTACTTCAAATTTTTTTTTTTTTTTTTTATTTTTTTACGTGGTGGTGGCGTGAACTTGATTGATCCTGTGCAGAGCAGGGCGAGCAGGGCAGGGCTGGCGCTATTACTTCAAAATTTTTTTTTTTTTTTTTTTTTTTACGTGGTGGTGGCGTGAACTTGATTGGTCCTGTGCAGAGCAGGGCGAGCAGGGCAGGGCTGGCGCTATTACTTCAAAATTTTTTTTTTTTTTTTTTTTTTTTTACGTGGTGGTGGCGTGAACTTGATTGGTCCTGTGCAGAGCAGGGCGAGCAGGGCAGGGCTGGCGCTATTACTTCAAAAAAAATTTTTTTATTTTTTTTTTTACGTGGTGGTGGCGTGAACTTGATTGGTCCTGTGCAGAGCAGGGCGAGCAGGGCAGGGCTGGCGCTATTACTTCAAAATTTTTTTTTTTTTTTTTTTTTTTACGTGGTGGTGGCGTGAACTTGATTGGTCCTGTGCAGAGCAGGGCGAGCAGGGCAGGGCTGGCGCTATTACTTCAAATCTTTTTTTTTTTTTTTTTTTTTTACGTGGTGGTGGCGTGAACTTGATTGGTCCTGTGCAGAGCAGGGCGAGCAGGGCAGGGCTGGCGCTATTACTTCAAAATTTTTTTTTTTTTTTTTTTTTACGTGGTGGTGGCGTGAACTTGATTGGTCCTGTGCAGAGCAGGGCGAGCAGGGCAGGGCTGGCGCTATTACTTCAAAAATTTTTTTTTTTTTTTTTTTTTTTTACATGGTGGTGGCGTGAACTTGATTTGTCCTGTGCAGAGCAGGGCGAGCAGGGCAGGGCTGGCGCTATTACTTCAAAAAAAAATGTTTTATTTTTTTTTTTTACGTGGTGGTGGCGTGAACTTGATTGGTCCTGTGCAGAGCAGGGCGAGCAGGGCAGGGCTGGCGCTATTACTTCAAAATTTTTTTTTTTTTTTTTTTTTTTACGTGGTGGTGGCGTGAACTTGATTGGTCCTGTGCAGAGCAGGGCAGAGTAGGGCAGGGCTGGTGCTATTACTTGAATAATTATTTTTTTTTTTTTTTTTTATGTGGTGGTGGCGTGAACTTGATTGGTCCTGTGCAGAGCATGGCAGGGCTGGCGCTATTAATTGAATAATTTTTTTTTTTTTTTTTTTACGTGGTGGTGGCGTGAACTTGATTGGTCCTGTGCAGAGCAGGGCAGGGCTGGCGCTATTACTTGAATAATTTTTTTTTTTTTTTTTACGTGGTGGTGGCGTGAACTTGATTGGTCCTGTGCAGAGCAGGGCAGGGCTGGCGCTATTACTTGAATAATTTTTTTTTTTTTTTTTTTACGTGGTGGCGGCGTGAACTTGATTGGTCCTGTGCAGAGCAGGGCAGGGCTGGCGCTATTACTTCAAAATTTTTTTTTTTTTTTTTTTTTTACGTGGTGGTGGCGTGAACTTGATTGGTCCTGTGCAGAGCAGGGCGAGCAGGGCAGGGCTGGCGCTATTACTTCAAAATTTTTTTTTTTTTTTTTTTTTTTTACGTGGTGGTGGCGTGAACTTGATTGGTACTGTGCAAAGCAGGGCAGGGCTGGCGCTATTACTTGAATAATTTTTTTTTTTTTTTTTTTTTTTACGTGGTGGTGGCGTGAACTTGATTGGTCCTGTGCAGAGCAGGGCGAGCAGGGCAGGGCTGGCGCTATTACTTCAAAATTTTTTTTTTTTTTTTTTTTTACGTGGTGGTGGCGTGAACTTGATTGGTCCTGTGCAGAGCAGGGCGAGCAGGGCAGGGCTGGCGCTATTACTTAAAAATTTTTTTTTTTTTTTTTTTTTTTTACGTGGTGGTGGCGTGAACTTGATTGGTCCTGTGCAGAGCAGGGCGAGCAGGGCAGGGCTGGCGCTATTACTTCAAAATTTTTTTTTTTTTTTTTTTTTTTACGTGGTGGTGGCGTGAACTTGATTGGTCCTGTGCAGAGCAGGCGAGCAAGGGCAGGGCTGGCGCTATTACTTCAAAATTTTTTTTTTTTTTTTTTTTACGTGGTGGTGGCGTGAACTTGATTGGTACTGTGCAGAGCAGGGCGAGCAGGGCAGGGCTGGCGCTATTACTTCAAAATTTTTTTTTTTTTTTTTTTTTTTACGTGGTGGTGGCGTGAACTTGATTGGTCCTGTGCAGAGCAGGGCAGAGTAGGGCAGGGCTGGTGCTATTACTTGAATAATTATTTATTTTTATTTTTTTTATGTGGTGGTGGCGTGAACTTGATTGGTCCTGTGCAGAGCATGGCAGGGCTGGCGCTATTAATTGAATAATTTTTTTTTTTTTTTTTTTACGTGATGGTGGCGTGAACTTGATTGGTCCTGTGCAGAGCAGGGCAGGGCTGGCGCTATTACTTGAATAATTTTTTTTTTTTTTTTTTACGTGGTGGTGGCGTGAACTTGATTGGTCCTGTGCAGAGCAGGGCAGGGCTGGCGCTATTACTTGAATAATTTTTTTTTTTTTTTTTTTTTTAACGTGGTGGTGGCGTGAACTTGATTGGTCCTGTGCAGAGCAGGTCAGGGCTTTCGCTATTAGTTGAATAATTTTTATTTATTTATTTTTTTTTTACGTGGTGGTGGCGTGAACTTGATTGGTCCTGTGCAGAGCAGGGCAGAGCAGGGCAGGGCTGGCGTTATTACTTGAATAATTTTTTTTTTTTTACGTGGTGGTGGCGTGAACTTGATTGGTCCTGTGCAGAGCAGGGCAGGGCTGGTGCTATTACTTGAATAATTTTTTTTTTTTTTTTTTTTATGTGGTGGTGGCGTGAACTTGATTGGTCCTGTGCAGAGCAGGGCAGGGCTGGCGCTATTAATTGAATCATTTTTTTTTTTTTTTTTTTACGTGGTGGTGGCGTGAACTTGATTGGTCCTGTGCAGAGCAGGGCAGGGCTTTCGCTATTAGTTGAATAATTATTTATTTTTTTTTTTACATGGTGGTGGCGTGAACTTGATTGGTCCTGTGCAGAGCAGGGCAGGGCTGGCGCTATTAATTGAATAATTTTTTTTTTTTTTACGTGGTGGTGGCGTGAACTTGATTGGTCCTGTGCAGAGCAGGGCAGAGCAGGGCAGGGCTGGCGTTATTACTTGAATATTTTTTTTTTTTTTTTTTTTTACGTGGTGGTGGTGTGAACTTGATTGGTCCTGTGCAGAGCAGGGCAGGGCTGGCGCTATTACTTGAATAATTTTTTTTTTTTTTTTTTTTTACGTGGTGGTGGCGTGAACTTGATTGGTCCTGTGCAGAGCAGGGCAGGGCTGGCGCTATTAATTGAATAAAATTTTTTTTTTTTTTTTTTTTACATGGTGGTGGCGTGAACTTGATTGGTCCTGTGCAGAGCAGGGCAGGGCTTTCGCTATTAGTTGAATAATTTTTATTTATTTATTTTTTTTTTACATGGTGGTGGCGTGAACTTGATTGGTCCTGTGCAGAGCAGGGCAGGGCTTTCGCTATTAGTTGAATAATTTTTTTTTTTTAATTTTTTTTTTACGTGGTGGTGGCGTGAACTTGATTGGTACTGTGCAGAGCAGGGCAGAGCAGGGCAGGGCTGGTGCTATTACTTGAATATTTTTTTTTTTTTTTATGTGGTGGTGGCGTGAACTTGATTGGTCCTGTGGAGAGCAGGGCAGGGCTGGCGCTATTACTTGAATAATTTTTTTTTTTTTTTTTTTTTTTTTACGTGGTGGTGGCGTGAACTTGATTGGTCCTGTGCAGAGCAGGGCAGGGCTGGCGCTATTAGTTGAATAATTTTATTTATTTATTTTTTTTTACGTGGTGGTGGCGTGAACTTGATTGGTACTGTGCAGAGCAGGGCAGAGCAGGGCAGGGCTGGCGTTATTACTTGAATAATTATTATTTTTTTTTTTTTTTACGTGGTGGTGGCGTGAACTTGATTGGTCCTGTGCAGAGCAGGGCAGGGCTGGCGCTATTAATTGAATAATTTTTTTTTTTTTTTACGTGGTGGTGGCGTGAACTTGATTGGTCCTGTGCAGAGCAGGGCAGAGCAGGGCAGGGCTGGCGTTATTACTTGAATATTTTTTTTTTTTTTTTTTTTTTACGTGGTGGTGGCGTGAACTTGATTGGACCTGTGCAGAGCAGGGCAGGGCTGGCGCTATTACTTGAATATTTTTTTATTTTTTTTTTTTTTACGTGTTGGTGGCGTGAACTTGATTGGACCTGTGCAGAGCAGGGCAGGGCTTTCGCTTTTAGTTGAATAATTTTTATTTATTTTTTTTTTTTTTACGTGGTGGTGGCGTGAACTTGATTGGTACTGTGCAGAGCAGGGCAGAGCAGGGCAGGGCTGGTGCTATTACTTGAATAATTTTTTTTTTTTTTTTTTACGTGGTGGTGGCGTGAACTTGATTGGTCCTGTGCAGAGCAGGGCAGGGCTGGTGCTATTACTTGAATATTTTTTTTTTTTTTTTTTATGTGGTGGTGGCGTGAACTTGATTGGTCCTGTGCAGAGCAGGGCAGGGCTGGCGCTATTAATTGAATCATTTTTTTTTTTTTTTTTTTACGTGGTGGTGGCGTGAACTTGATTGGTCCTGTGCAGAGCAGGGCAGGGCTTTCGCTATTAGTTGAATAATTTATTTATTTATTTTTTTTACGTGGTGGTGGCGTGAACTTGATTGGTCCTGTGCAGAGCAGGGCAGGGCTGGCGCTATTAATTGAATAATTTTTTTTTTTTTTTACGTGGTGGTGGCGTGAACTTAATTGGTCCTGTGCAGAGCAGGGCAGAGCAGGGCAGGGCTGGCGTTATTACTTGAATATTTTTTTTTTTTTTTTTTTTTTACGTGGTGGTGGCGTGAACTTGATTGGTCCTGTGCAGAGCAGGGCAGGGCTGGCGCTATTACTTGAATAATTTTTTTTTTTTTTTTTTTTTTACGTGGTGGTGGCGTGAACTTGATTGGTCCTGTGCAGAGCAGGGCAGGGCTGGCGCTATTAATTGAATAATATTTTTTTTTTTTTTTTTTTTTACATGGTGGTGGCGTGAACTTGATTGGTCCTGTGCAGAGCAGGGCAGGGCTTTCGCTATTAGTTGAATAATTTTTATTTATTTATTTTTTTTTACATGGTGGTGGCGTGAACTTGATTGGTGCTGTGCAGAGCAGGCAGGGCTTTCGCTATTAGTTGAATAATTTTTATTTTTTATTTTTTTTTTTACGTGGTGGTGGCGTGAACTTGATTGGTACTGTGCAGAGCAGGGCAGAGCAGGGCAGGGCTGGTGCTATTACTTGAATAATTTTTTTTTTTTTTTATGTGGTGGTGGCGTGAACTTGATTGGTCCTGTGCAGAGCAGGGCGAGCAGGGCAGGGCTGGCGCTATTAATTGAATCATTTTTTTTTTTTTTTTTTACGTGGTGGTGGCGTGAACTTGATTGGTCCTGTGGAGAGCAGGGCAGGGCTGGCGCTATTACTTGAATAATTTTTTTTTTTTTTTTTTTTTTTACGTGGTGGTGGCGTGAACTTGATTGGTCCTGTGCAGAGCAGGGCAGGGCTGGCGCTATTAGTTGAATAATTTTTATTTATTTATTTTTTTATACGTGGTGGTGGCGTGACTTGATTGGTACTGTGCAGAGCAGGGCAGAGCAGGGCAGGGCTGGCGTTATTACTTGAATAATTATTATTATTTTTTTTTTACGTGGTGGTGGCGTGAACTTGATTGGTCCTGTGCAGAGCAGGGCAGGGCTGGCGCTATTAATTGAATAATTTTTTTTTTTTTTACGTGGTGGGTGGCGTGAACTTGATTGGTCCTGTGCAGAGCAGGGCAGAGCAGGGCAGCTGGCGTTATTACTTGAATATTTTTTTTTTTTTTTTTTTTTTACGTGGTGGTGGCGTGAACTTGATTGGTCCTGTGCAGAGCAGGGCAGGGGCTGGCGCTATTACTTGAATAATTTTTTTTTTTTTTTTTTTTACGTGGTGGTGGCGTGAACTTGATTGGTCCTGTGCAGAGCAGGGCAGGGCTGGCGCTATTAATTGAATAATATTTTTTTTTTTTTTTTTTTTACGTGGTGGTGGCGTGAACTTGATTGGTCCTGTGCAGAGCAGGGCAGGGCTTTCGCTATTAGTTGAATAATTTTTATTTATTTTTATTTTTTTTACGTGGTGGTGGCGTGAACTTGATTGGTCCTGTGCAGAGCAGGGCAGGGCTGGCGCTATTAGTTGAATAATTTTTATTTATTTATTTTTTTTTACGTGGTGGTGGCATGAACTTGATTGGTACTGTGCAGAGCAGGGCAGAGCAGGGCAGGGCTGGCGCTATTACTTGAATAATTTTTTTTTTTTTTTTTTTTTTACGTGGTGGTGGCGTGAACTTGATTGGTCCTGTGCAGAGCAGGGCAGAGCAGGGCAGGGCTGGCGTTATTACTTGAATTTTTTTTTTTTTTTTTTTTACGTGGTGGTGGCGTGAACTTGATTGGTCCTGTGGAGAGCAGGGCAGGGCTGGCGCTATTACTTGAATAATTTTTTTTTTTTTTTTTTTTTTACGTGGTGGTGGCGTGAACTTGATTGGTCCTGTGCAGAGCAGGGCAGGGCTGGCGCTATTAGTTGAATAATTTTTTATTTATTTATTTTTTTTTACGTGGGTGGTGGCGTGAACTTGATTGGTACTGTGCAGAGCAGGGCAGAGCAGGGCAGGGCTGGCGTTATTACTTGAATAATTATTATTATTTTTTTTTTACGTGGTGGTGGCGTGAACTTGATTGGTCCTGTGCAGAGCAGGGCAGGGCTGGCGCTATTAATTGAATAATTTTTTTTTTTTTTACGTGGTGGTGGCGTGAACTTGATTGGTCCTGTGCAGAGCAGGGCACAGCAGGGCAGCTGGCGTTATTACTTGAATATTTTTTTTTTTTTTTTTTTTTTTTACGTGGTGGTGGCGTGAACTTGATTGGTCCTGTGCAGAGCAGGGCAGGGCTGGCGCTATTACTTGAATATTTTTTTATTTTTTTTTTTTACGTGGTGGTGGCGTGAACTTGATTGGTCCTGTGCAGAGCAGGGCAGGGCTGGCGCTATTACTTGAATATTTTTTTTTTTTTTTTTTTTTACGTGGTGGTGGCGTGAACTTGATTGGTCCTGTGCAGAGCAGGGCAGGGCTGGCGCTATTAATTGAATAATATTTTTTTTTTTTTTTTTTTTACGTGGTGGTGGCGTGAACTTGATTGGTCCTGTGCAGAGCAGGGCAGGGCTTTCGCTATTAGTTGAATAATTTTTATTTATTTTTATTTTTTTACGTGGTGGTGGCGTGAACTTGATTGGTCCTGTGCAGAGCAGGGCAGGGCTGGCGCTATTAGTTGAATAATTTTTATTTATTTATTTTTTTTTTACGTGGTGGTGGCGTGAACTTGATTGGTACTGTGCAGAGCAGGGCAGAGCAGGGCAGGGCTGGCGCTATTACTTGAATAATTTTTTTTTTTTTTTTTTTTTTACGTGGTGGTGGCGTGAACTTGATTGGTCCTGTGCAGAGCAGGGCAGAGCAGGGGCAGGGCTGGCGTTATTACTTGAATTTTTTTTTTTTTTTTTACGTGGTGGTGGCGTGAACTTGATTGGTCCTGTGCAGAGCAGGGCAGGGCTGGCGCTATTACTTGAATATTTTTTTTTTTTTTTTTTTTTTTACGTGGTGGTGGCGTGAACTTGATTGGTCCTGTGCAGAGCAGGGCAGGCTATCGCTATTAGTTGAATAATTTTTTTTTTTTTTTTTTTTTACGTGGTGGTGGCGTGAACTTGATTGGTCCTGTGCAGAGCAGGGCAGAGCAGGGCAGGGCTGGCGTTATTACTTGAATTTTTTTTTTTTTTTACGTGGTGGTGGCGTGAACTTGATTGGTACTGTGCAGAGCAGGGCAGGGCTGGCGTTATTACTTGAATAATTTTTTTTTTTTTTTTTTACGTGGTGGTGGCGTGAACTTGATTGGTCCTGTGCAGAGCAGGGCAGGGCTGGCGCTATTACTTGAATATTTTTTTATTTTTTTTTTTTACGTGGTGGTGGCGTGAACTTGATTGGTCCTGTGCAGAGCAGGGCAGGGCTGGCGCTATTACTTGAATATTTTTTTTTTTTTTTTTTTTACGTGGTGGTGGCGTGAACTTGATTGGTCCTGTGCAGAGCAGGGCGAGCAGGGTAGCGCTGGCGCTATTACTTTAATAATTTTTTTTTTTTTTTTTTTACGTGGTGGTGGCGTGAACTTGATTGGTCCTATGCAGAGCAGGGCAGGGCTGGCGCTATTACTTGAATAATTTTTTTTTTTTTTTTTACGTGGTGGTGGCGTGAACTTGATTGGTCCTGTGCAGAGCAGGGCAGGGCTGGCGCTATTAATTGAATATTTTTTTTTTTTTTTTTTTTTTTTTTTTTACGTGGTGGTGGCGTGAACTTGATTGGTCCTGTGCAGAGCAGGGCAGGGCTGGCGCTATTAATTGAAAATTTTTTTTTTTTTTTTTTTTACGTGGTGGTGGCGTGAACTTGATTGGTCCTGTGCAGAGCAGGGCGAGCAGGGTAGCGCTGGCGCTATTACTTTAATAATTTTTTTTTTTTTTTTTTTACGTGGTGGTGGCGTGAACTTGATTGGTCCTATGCAGAGCAGGGCAGGGCTGGCGCTATTACTTGAATAATTTTTTTTTTTTTTTTTACGTGGTGGTGGCGTGAACTTGATTGGTCCTGTGCAGAGCAGGGCAGGGCTGGCGCTATTAATTGAATTTTTTTTTTTTTTTTTTTTTTTTTTTTTTTACGTGGTGGTGGCGTGAACTTGATTGGTCCTGTGCAGAGCAGGGCAGGGCTGGCGCTATTAATTGAAAATTTTTTTTTTTTTTTTTTTTTTTTTTTACGTGGTGGTGGCGTGAACTTGATTGGTCCTGTGCAGTGCAGGGCAGGGCTTTCGCTATTAGTTGAATAATTTTTATTTATTTATTTATTTTTACATGGTGGTGGCGTGAACTTGATTGGTACTGTGCAGAGCAGGGCAGAGCAGGACAGGGCTGGTGCTATTACTTTAATAATTTTTTTTTTTTTTTTTATGTGGTGGTGGCATGAACTTGATAGGTCCTGTGCAGAGCAGGGCGAGCAGGGCAGGGTTGGCGCTATTACTTGAATATTTATTTATTTTTTTTTTTTTTACGTGGTGGTGGCGTGAACTTGATTGGTCCTGTGCAGAGCAGGGCAGAGTAGGGCAGGGCTGGTGCTATTACTTGAATAATTATTTATTTATTTTTTTTTATGTGGTGGTGGCGTGAACTTGATTGGTCCTGTGCAGAGCATGGCAGGGCTGGCGCTATTAATTGAATAATTTTTTTTTTTTTTACGTGGTGGTGGCGTGAACTTGATTGGTCCTGTGCAGAGCAGGGCAGGGCTGGCGCTATTACTTGAATAATTTTTTTTTTTTTTACGTGGTGGTGGCGTGAACTTGATTGGTCCTGTGCAGAGCAGGGCAGGGCTTTCGCTATTAGTTGAATAATTTTTTTTTTTTTTTTTTTTTTACGTGGTGGTGGCGTGAACTTGATTGGTCCTGTGCAGAGCAGGGCAGAGCAGGGCAGAGCAGGGCAGGGCTGGTGCTATTACTTGAATAATTTTTTTTTTTTTTTTTATGTGGTGGTGGCGTGAACTTGATAGGTCCTGTGCAGAGCAGGGCGAGCAGGGCAGGGCTGGCGCTATTACTTGAATATTTTTTTTTTTTTTTTTTTTTTACGTGGTGGTGGCGTGAACTTGATTGGTCCTGTGCAGAGCAGGGCAGGGCTGGCGCTATTACTTGAATAATTTTTTTTTTTTTTACATGGTGGTGGCGTGAACTTGATTGGTCCTGTGCAGAGCAGGGCAGGGCTTTCGCTATTAGTTGAATAATTTTTTTTTTTTTTTTTTACGTGGTGGTGGCGTGAACTTGATTGGTCCTGTGCAGAGCAGGGCAGAGCAGGGCAGGGCTGGCGTTATTACTTGAATATTTTTTTTTTTTTTTTTTTTTTTTTACGTGGTGGTGGCGTGAACTTGATTGGTCCTGTGCAGAGCAGAGCAGGGCTTTCGCTATTAGTTGAATAATTTTTTTTTTTTTTTTTTTTACGTGGTGGTGGCGTGAACTTGATTGGTCCTGTGCAGAGCAGGGCAGGGCTGGCGCTATTACTTGAATATTTTTTTTTTTTTTTTTTTTTTTTACGTGGTGGTGGCGTGAACTTGATTGGTCCTGTGCAGAGCAGGGCAGGGCTGGCGCTATTACTTGAATAATTTTTTTTTTTTTTTTTTTTTTTACGTGGTGGTGGCGTGAACTTGATTGGTCCTGTGCAGAGCAGGGCAGGGCTGGCGCTATTACTTGAATAATTTTATTTTATTATTTTTTTTTTTTTTTACGTGGTGGTGGCGTGAACTTGATTGTTCCTGTGCAGAGCAGGGCAGAGCAGGGCAGGGCTGGTGCTATTACTTGAATAATTTTTTTTCTTCTTTTTTTTTTTACGTGGTGGTGGCGTGAACTTGATTGGTCCTATGCAGAGCAGGGCAGGGCTGGCGCTATTAATTGAATAATTTTTTTTTTTTTTTACTTGGTGGTGGCGTGAACTTGATTGGTCCTGTGCAGAGCAGGGCAGGGCTGGCGCTATTAATTGAATAATTTTTTTTTTTTTTTTATTTTTACGTGGTGGTGGCGTGAACTTGATTGGTCCTGTGCAGAGCAGGGCAGGGCTGGCGCTATTAATTGAATAATTTTTTTTTTTTTTTTTACGTGGTGGTGGCGTGAACTTGATTGGTCCTGTGCAGAGCAGGGCAGGGCTGGCGCTATTAATTGAATAATTTTTTTTTTTTTTTTTTTTTTTACGTGGTGGTGGCGTGAACTTGATTGTTCCTGTGCAGAGCAGGGCAGGGCTGGTGCTATTACTTGAATAATTTTTTTTCTTTTTTTTTTTTTTACGTGGTGGTGGCGTGAACTTGATTGGTCCTATGCAGAGCAGGGCAGGGCTGGCGCTATTAATTGAATAATTTTTTTTTTTTTTTTTACGTGGTGGTGGCGTGAACTTGATTGGTCCTGTGCAGAGCAGGGCAGGGCTGGCGCTATTACTTGAATAATATTTTTTTTTTTTTTTTTTACATGGTGGTGGCGTGAACTTGATTGGTCCTGTGCAGAGCAGGGCAGGGCTGGCGCTATTAATTGAATATTTTTTTTTTTTTTTTTTTTTTTTACGTGGTGGTGGCGTGAACTTGATTGGTCCTGTGCAGAGCAGGGCAGGGCTGGCGCTATTACTTGAATAATTTTTTTTTTTTTTTTTTTTTACGTGGTGGTGGCGTGAACTTGATTGGTCCTGTGCAGAGCAGGGCGAGCAGGGCAGGGCTGTCGCTATTACTTGAATATTTTTTTTTTTTTTTTTTTTTTTACATGGTGGTGGCGTGAACTTGATTGGTCCTGTGCAGAGCAGGGCAGGGCTGGCGCTATTAATTGAATAATTTTTTTTTTTTTTTTTTTTTTTACGTGGTGGTGGCATGAACTTGATTGGTCCTGTGCAGAGCAGGGCATAGCAGGGCAGCGCTGGCGTTATTACTTGAATAATTTATTTATTTATTTATTTTTTTTACGTGGTGGCGGCGTGAACTTGATTGGTCCTGTGCAGAGCAGGACAGAGCAGGGCAGGGCTGGTACTATTACTTGAATAATTTTTTTTTTTTTTTTTTTTACGTGGTGGTGGCGTGAACTTGATTGGTCCTGTGTAGAGCAGGGCAGGGCTTTCGCTATTAGTTGAATAATTTTTTTTTTTTTTTTTTTTACGTGGTGGTGGCGTGAACTTGAATGGTCCTGTGCAGAGCAGGGCACAGCAGGGCAGGGCTGGCGCTATTAATTGAATAATTTTTTTTTTTTTTTTACGTGGTGGTGGCGTGAACTTGATTGGTCCTGTGCAGAGCAGGGCAGGGCTGGCGCTATTACTTGAATAATTTTTTTTTTTTTTTTTTTTTACATGGTGGTGGCGTGAACTTGATTGGTCCTGTGCAGAGCAGGGCAGGGCTGGCGCTATTAATTGAATAATTTTTTTTTTTTTTTTTTTTTTTACGTGGTGGTGGCGTGAACTTGATTGGTCCTGTGCAGAGCAGGGCAGGGCTGGCGCTATTACTTGAATAATTATTATTTTTTTTTTTTTTTACGTGGTGGTGGCGTGAACTTGATTGGTCCTGTGCAGAGCAGGGCGAGCAGGGCAGGGCTGTCGCTATTACTTGAATATTTTTTTTTTTTTTTTTTTTTTTACATGGTGGTGGCGTGAACTTGATTGGTCCTGTGCAGAGCAGGGCATAGCAGGGCAGTGCTGGCGTTATTACTTGAATAATTTATTTATTTATTTATTTATTTTACGTGGTGGTGGCGTGAACTTGATTGGTCCTGTGCAGAGCAGGACAGAGCAGGGCAGGGCTGGTACTATTACTTGAATAATTTTTTTTTTTTTTTTTTTACGTGGTGGTGGCGTGAACTTGATTGGTCCTGTGTAGAGCAGGGCAGGGCTTTCGCTATTAGTTGAATAATTTTTATTTTTATTTTTTTTACGTGGTGGTGGCGTGAACTTGAATGGTCCTGTGCAGAGCAGGGCACAGCAGGGCAGGGCTGGCGCTATTACTTGAATATTTTTTATTTTTTTTTTTTTTACGTGGTGGTGGCGTGAACTTGATTGGTCCTGTGCAGAGCAGGGCAGGGCTGGCGCTATTACTTGAATAATTTTTTTTTTTTTTTTTTTTTACGTGGTGGTGGCGTGAACTTGATTGGTCCTGTGCAGAGCAGGGCAGGGCTGGTGCTATTACTTGAATAATTATTTTTATTTATTTTTTTTTTTACGTGGTGGTGTCGTGAACTTGATTGGTCCTGTGCAGAGCAGGGCGAGCAGTTCAGGGCTGGTGCTATTACTTCAATTTTTTTTTTTTTTTTTTTTTTTTACGTGGTGGTGGCGTGATCTTGATTGGTCCTGTGCAGAGCAGGGCAGAGCAGGGCAGGGCTGGTGCTATTACTTGAATATTATTATTATTATTTTTTTATTTTACATGGTGGTGGCGTGAACTTGATTGGTCCTGTGCAGAGCAGGGCAGGGCTGGCGCTATTACTTGAATAATTTTTTTTTTTTTTTTTTTACGTGGTGGTGGCGTGAACTTGATTGGTCCTGTGCAGAGCAGGGCAGGGCTGGCGCTATTACTTGAATAATTTTTTTTTTTTTTTTTTTTTTTACGTGGTGGTGGCGTGAACTTGATTGGTCCTGTGCAGAGCAGGGCAGAGCCAGGGCTGGTGCTATTACTTGAATAATTTTTTTTTTTTTTTTTTTTTTACGTGGTGGTGGCGTGAACTTGATTGGTCCTGTGCAGAGCAGGGCAGGGCTGGCGCTATTACTTGAATAATTTTTTTTTTTTTTTTTTTTTTTTACGTGGTGGTGGCGTGAACTTGATTGGTCCTGTGCAGAGCAGGGCGAGCAGGGTAGGGCTGGCGCTATTACTTGAATATTTTTTTTTTTTTTTTTTTTACGTGGTGGTGTCGTGAACTTGATTGGTCCTGTGCAGAGCAGGGCAGGGCTTTCGCTATTAGTTGAATAATTTTTTTTTTTTTTTTTTTTACGTGGTGGTGGCGTGAACTTGATTGGTCCTGTGCAGAGCAGGGCAGGGCTTTCGCTATTAGTTGAATATTTTTTTTTTTTTTTTTTTTTTACGTGGTGGTGGCGTGAACTTGATTGGTCCTGTGCATAGCAGGGCAGGGCTTTCGCTATTAGTTGAATATTTTTTTTTTTTTTTTTTTTTTACGTGGTGGTGGCGTGAACTTGATTGGTCCTGTGCAGAGCAGGGCAGAGCAGGGCAGGGCTGGTGCTATTACTTGAATAATTATTTTTATTTATTTATTTTTTTTACGTGGTGGTGTCGTGAACTTGATTGGTCCTGTGCAGAGCAGGGCGAGCAGGGCAGGGCTGTCGCTATTACTTGAATATTTTTTTTTTTTTTTTTTTTTTTACATGGTGGTGGCGTGAACTTGATTGGTCCTGTGCAGAGCAGGGCATAGCAGGGCAGCGCTGGCGTTATTACTTGAATAATTTATTTATTTATTTATTTATTTTACGTGGTGGTGGCGTGAACTTGATTGGTCCTGTGCAGAGCAGGACAGAGCAGGGCAGGGCTGGTACTATTACTTGAATAATTTTTTTTTTTTTTTTTTTACGTGGTGGTGGCGTGAACTTGATTGGTCCTGTGTAGAGCAGGGCAGGGCTTTCGCTATTAGTTGAATAATTTTTATTTTTTTTTTTTTTACGTGGTGGTGGCGTGAACTTGAATGGTCCTGTGCAGAGCAGGGCACAGCAGGGCAGGGCTGGCGCTATTACTTGAATATTTTTTATTTATTTTTTTTTTACGTGGTGGTGGCGTGAACTTGATTGGTCCTGTGCAGAGCAGGGCAGGGCTGGCGCTATTACTTGAATAATTTTTTTTTTTTTTTTTTTTTTACGTGGTGGTGGCGTGAACTTGATTGGTCCTGTGCAGAGCAGGGCAGGGCTGGTGCTATTACTTGAATAATTATTTTTATTTATTTTTTTTTTTACGTGGTGGTGTCGTGAACTTGATTGGTCCTGTGCAGAGCAGGGCGAGCAGTTCAGGGCTGGTGCTATTACTTCAATTTTTTTTTTTTTTTTTTTTTTTTACGTGGTGGTGGCGTGATCTTGATTGGTCCTGTGCAGAGCAGGGCAGAGCAGGGCAGGGCTGGTGCTATTACTTGAATATTATTATTATTATTTTTTTTTTTTTACATGGTGGTGGCGTGAACTTGATTGGTCCTGTGCAGAGCAGGGCAGGGCTGGCGCTATTACTTGAATAATTTTTTTTTTTTTTTTTTTACGTGGTGGTGGCGTGAACTTGATTGGTCCTGTGCAGAGCAGGGCAGGGCTGGCGCTATTACTTGAATAATTTTTTTTTTTTTTTTTTTTTTACGTGGTGGTGGCGTGAACTTGATTGGTCCTGTGCAGAGCAGGGCAGAGCCAGGGCTGGTGCTATTACTTGAATAATTTTTTTTTTTTTTTTTTTTTTACGTGGTGGTGGCGTGAACTTGATTGGTCCTGTGCAGAGCAGGGCAGGGCTGGCGCTATTACTTGAATAATTTTTTTTTTTTTTTTTTTTTTTACGTGGTGGTGGCGTGAACTTGATTGGTCCTGTGCAGAGCAGGGCGAGCAGGGTAGGGCTGGCGCTATTACTTGAATTTTTTTTTTTTTTTTTTTTTTACGTGGTGGTGTCGTGAACTTGATTGGTCCTGTGCAGAGCAGGGCAGGGCTTTCGCTATTAGTTGAATAATTTTTTTTTTTTTTTTTTTACGTGGTGGTGGCGTGAACTTGATTGGTCCTGTGCAGAGCAGGGCAGGGCTTTCGCTATTAGTTGAATATTTTTTTTTTTTTTTTTTTTTTACGTGGTTGTGGCGTGAACTTGATTGGTCCTGTGCAGAGCAGGGCAGGGCTTTCGCTATTAGTTGAATATTTTTTTTTTTTTTTTTTTTTACGTGGTGGTGGCGTGAACTTGATTGGTCCTGTGCAGAGCAGGGCAGAGCAGGGCAGGGCTGGTGCTATTACTTGAATAATTATTTTTATTTATTTATTTTTTTTACGTGGTGGTGTCGTGAACTTGATTGGTCCTGTGCAGAGCAGGGCGAGCAGTTCAGGGCTGGCTCTATTACTTCAAAATTTTTTTTTTTTTTTTTTTTTTACGTGGTGGTGGCGTGAACTTGATTGGTCCTGTGCAGAGCAGGGCAGGGCTGGCGCTATTAATTGAATATTTTTTTTTTTTTTTTTTTTTTTTACGTGGTGGTGGCGTGAACTTGATTGGTCCTGTGCAGAGCAGGGCAGAGCAGGGCAGGGCTGTTGCTATTACTTGAATAATTTTTTTTTTTTTTTTACTTGGTGGTGGCGTGAACTTGATTGGCCCTGTGCAGAGTAGGGCAGGGCTGGCGCTATTAATTGAATTTTTTTTTTTTTTTTTTTTTTTAACGTGGTGGTGGCGTGAACTTGATTGGTCCTGTGCAGAGCAGGTCAGAGCAGGGCAGGGCTGGCGTAATTACTTGAATAATTTTTTTTTTTTTTTTTTTTTTAACGTGGTGGTGGCGTGAACTTGATTGGTCCTGTGCAGAGCAGGGCAGGGCTGGCGCTATTAATTGAATCATTTTTTTTTTTTTTTTTTTTTTTTTTACGTGGTGGTGGCGTGAACTTGATTGGTCCTGTGCAGAGCAGGTCAGAGCAGGGCAGGGCTGGCGTTATTACTTCAATAATTTTTTTTTTTTTTTTTACGTGGTGGTGGCGTGAACTTGATTGGTCCTGTGCAGAGCAGGGCAGGGCTGGCGCTATTAATTTAATAATAATTTTTTTTTTTTTACGTGGTGTTGGCGTGAACTTGATTGGTCCTGTGCAGAGCAGGGCAGGGCTGGCGTTATTACTTGAATCATTTTTTTTTTTTTTACGTGGTGGTGGCGTGAACTTGATTGGTCCTGTGCAGAGCAGAGCAGGGCTGGCGCTATTACTTGAATAATTTTTTTTTTTTTTTTTACGTGGTGGTGGCGTGAACTTGATTGGTCCTGTGCAGAGCAGGGCGAGCAGGGCAGGGCTGGCGCTATTACTTCAATAATTTTTTTTTTTACGTGGTGGTGGCGTGAACTTGATTGGTCCTGTGCAGAGCAGGGCAGGGCTGGCGCTATTAATTGAATATTTTTTTTTTTTTTTTTTTTTTACGTGGTGGTGGCGTGAACTTGATTGGTCCTGTGCAAGCAGGGCAGGGCAGGGCTGGCGCTATTACTTGAATAATTTTTTTTTTTTTTTTTTTTTTTACGTGGTGGTGGCGTGAACTTGATTGGTCCTGTGCAGAGCAGGGCGGGCAGGGCAGGGCTGGCGCTATTACTTCAATAATTTTTTTTTTTTACGTGGTGGTGGCGTGAACTTGATTGGTCCTGTGCAGAGCAGGGCGAGCAGGGCAGGGCTGGCGCTATTCATAATTTTTTTTTTTTTTTTTTTTTTTTACGTGGTGGTGGCGTGAACTTGATTGGTCCTGTGCAGAGCAGGGCTGGCGCTATTACTTGAATAATTTTTTTTTTTTTTTTTTTTACGTGTTGGTGGCGTGAACTTGATTGGTCCTGTGCAGAGCAGGGCAGGGCTGGCGCTATTCAATATTTTTTTTTTTTTTACGTGGTGGTGGCGTGAACTTGATTGGTCCTGTGCAGAGCAGGGCAGGGCTGGCGCTATTAATTGAATAATTTTTTTTTTTTTTTTTTTTTTTACGTGGTGGTGGCGTGAACTTGTTTTTTCCTGTGCAGAGCAGGGCAGGGCTGGCGCTATTACTTGAATATTTTTTTTTTTTTACGTGGTGGTGGCATGAACTTGATTGGTCCTGTGCAGAGCAGGGCAGAGCAGGGAAGGGCTGGCGCTATTACTTGAATAATTTTTTTTTTTTTTTTTTTTTACGTGGTGGTGGCGTGAACTTGATTGGTCCTGTGCAGAGCAGGGCAGGGCAGGGCTGGCGCTATTACTTGAATAATTTTTTTTTTTTTTTTTTACGTGGTGGTGGCGTGAACTTGATTGGTCCTGTGCAGAGCAGGGCAGGGCTGGCGCTATTACTTGAATAATTTTTTTTTTTTTTTTTTTTACGTTGTGGTGGCGTGAACTTGATTGGTCCTGTGCAGAGCAGGGCAGGGCTGGCGCTATTAATTGAATAATTTTTTTTTTTTTTTTTTTTTACGTGGTGGTGGCGTGAACTTGATTGGTCCTGTGCAGAGCAGGGCAGGGCTTTCGCTATTAGTTGAATATTTTTTTTTTTTTTTTTTTTTACGTGGTGGTGGCGTGAACTTGATTGGTCCTGTGCAGAGCAGGGCAGAGCAGGGCAGGGCTGGTGCTATTACTTGAATAATTATTTTTATTTATTTATTTTTTTTACGTGGTGGTGTCGTGAACTTGATTGGTCCTGTGCAGAGCAGGGCGAGCAGTTCAGGGCTGGCTCTATTACTTCAAAATTTTTTTTTTTTTTTTTTTACGTGGTGGTGGCGTGAACTTGATTGGTCCTGTGCAGAGCAGGGCAGGGCTGGCGCTATTAATTGAATATTTTTTTTTTTTTTTTTTTTTTACGTGGTGGTGGCGTGAACTTGATTGGTCCTGTGCAGAGCAGGGCAGAGCAGGGCAGGGCTGTTGCTATTACTTGAATAATTTTTTTTTTTTTTTACTTGGTGGTGGCGTGAACTTGATTGGCCCTGTGCAGAGTAGGGCAGGGCTGGCGCTATTAATTGAATTTTTTTTTTTTTTTTTTTTTTTTTACGTGGTGGTGGCGTGAACTTGATTGGTCCTGTGCAGAGCAGGTCAGAGCAGGGCAGGGCTGGCGTAATTACTTGAATAATTTTTTTTTTTTTTTTTTTTTTTAACGTGGTGGTGGCGTGAACTTGATTGGTCCTGTGCAGAGCAGGGCAGGGCTGGCGCTATTAATTGAATCATTTTTTTTTTTTTTTTTTTTTTTTTTACGTGGTGGTGGCGTGAACTTGATTGGTCCTGTGCAGAGCAGGTCAGAGCAGGGCAGGGCTGGCGTTATTACTTCAATAATTTTTTTTTTTTTTTTTACGTGGTGGTGGCGTGAACTTGATTGGTCCTGTGCAGAGCAGGGCAGGGCTGGCGCTATTAATTTAATAATAATTTTTTTTTTTTTACGTGGTGTTGGCGTGAACTTGATTGGTCCTGTGCAGAGCAGGGCAGGGCTGGCGTTATTACTTGAATCATTTTTTTTTTTTTACGTGGTGGTGGCGTGAACTTGATTGGTCCTGTGCAGAGCAGAGCAGGGCTGGCGCTATTACTTGAATAATTTTTTTTTTTTTTTTACGTGGTGGTGGCGTGAACTTGATTGGTCCTGTGCAGAGCAGGGCGAGCAGGGCAGGGCTGGCGCTATTACTTCAATAATTTTTTTTTTTACGTGGTGGTGGCGTGAACTTGATTGGTCCTGTGCAGAGCAGGGCAGGGCTGGCGCTATTAATTGAATATTTTTTTTTTTTTTTTTTTTTACGTGGTGGTGGCGTGAACTTGATTGGTCCTGTGCAAGCAGGGCAGGGCAGGGCTGGCGCTATTACTTGAATAATTTTTTTTTTTTTTTTTTTTTTTACGTGGTGGTGGCGTGAACTTGATTGGTCCTGTGCAGAGCAGGGCGGGCAGGGCAGGGCTGGCGCTATTACTTCAATATTTTTTTTTTTTTACGTGGTGGTGGCGTGAACTTGATTGGTCCTGTGCAGAGCAGGGCAGGGCTGGCGCTATTACTTGAATAATTATTATTATTTTTTTTTTTTTACGTGGTGGTGGCGTGAACTTGATTGGTCCTATGCAGAGCAGGGCAGGGCTGGCGCTATTACTTGAATAATTTTTTTTTTTTTTTTTTTTTTTTACGTGGTGGTGGCGTGAACTTGATTGGTCCTGTGCAGAGCAGGGCAGGGCAGGGCTGGCGCTATTACTTGAATAATTTTTTTTTTTTTTTTTTTTACGTGGTGGTGGCGTGAACTTGATTGGTCATGTGCAGAGCAGGGCGAGCAGGGCAGGGCTGGCGCTATTACTTCAATAAATTATTTATTTATTTATTTTTTTTGTACGTGGTGGTGGCGTGAACTTGATTGGTCCTGTGCAGAGCAGGGCATGGCTGGCGCTATTACTTGAATAATTTTTTTTTTTTTTTACGTGGTGGTGGCGTGAACTTGATTGGTCCTGTGCAGAGCAGGGCAGGGCTGGCGCTATTACTTGAATAATTTTTTTTTTTTACGTGGTGGTGGCGTGAACTTGATTGGTCCTGTGCAGAGCAGGGCGAGCAGGGCAGGGCTGGCGCTATTCATAATTTTTTTTTTTTTTTTTTTTTTTACGTGGTGGTGGCGTGAACTTGATTGGTCCTGTGCAGAGCAGGGCAGGGCTGGCGCTATTAATTGAATAATTTTTTTTTTTTTTTTTTTTTTTTACGTGGTGGTGGCGTGAACTTGTTTTTTCCTGTGCAGAGCAGGGCAGGGCTGGCGCTATTACTTGAATATTTTTTTTTTTTTACTTGGTGGTGGCATGAACTTGATTGGTCCTGTGCAGAGCAGGGCAGAGCAGGGAAGGGCTGGCGCTATTACTTGAATAATTTTTTTTTTTTTTTTTTTTTACGTGGTGGTGGCGTGAACTTGATTGGTCCTGTGCAGAGCAGGGCAGGGCAGGGCTGGCGCTATTACTTGAATAATTTTTTTTTTTTTTTTTTTACGTGGTGGTGGCGTGAACTTGATTGGTCCTGTGCAGAGCAGGGCAGGGCTGGTGCTATTACTTGAATAATTTTTTTCTTTTTTTTTTTTTACGTGGTGGTGGCGTGAACTTGATTGGTCCTGTGCAGAGCAGGGCAGGGCTGGCGCTATTAATTGAATAATTTTTTTTTTTTTTTTTTTTTACGTGGTGGTGGCGTGAACTTGTTTTTTCCTGTGCAGAGCAGGGCAGGGCTGGCGCTATTGAATATTTTTTTTTTTTACGTGGTGGTGGCATGAACTTGATTGGTCCTGTGCAGAGCAGGGCAGAGCAGGGCAGGGCTGGCGCTATTACTTAAATAATTTTTTTTTTTTTTTTTTTTTTTACGTGGTGGTGGCGTAAACTTGATTGGTCCTGTGCAGAGCAGGGCAGGGCAGGGCTGGCGCTATTACTTGAATAATTTTTTTTTTTTTTTTTTTACGTGGTGGTGGCGTGAACTTGATTGGTCCTGTGCAGAGCAGGGCGAGCAGGGCAGGGCTGGCGCTATTACTTCAATATTTTTTTTTTTTTACGTGGTGGTGGCGTGAACTTGATTGGTCCTGTGCAGAGCAGGGTAGAGCTGGCGCTATTACTTGAATAATTTATTTTTTTTTTTTTTACGTGGTGGTGGCGTGAACTTGATTGGTCCTGTGCAGAGCAGGGCAGGGCTGGCGCTATTACTTCAATATTTTTTTTTTTTTTACGTGGTGGTGGCGTGAACTTGATTGGTCCTGTGCAGAGCAGGGTAGAGCTGGCGCTATTACTTGAATAATTTATTTTTTTTTTTTTTACGTGGTGGTGGCGTGAACTTGATTGGTCCTGTGCAGAGCAGGGCAGGGCTGGCGCTATTACTTCAATATTTTTTTTTTTTTTACGTGGTGGTGGCGTGAACTTGATTGGTCCTGTGCAGAGCAGTGCGAGCAGGGCAAGCAGGGCAGGGCTGGCGCTATTACTTCAATAATTTTTTTTTTTTTTTTTGTACGTGGTGGTGGCGTGAACTTGATTGGTCCTGTGCAGAGCAGGGCAGGGCTGGCGCTATTACTTGAATAATTTTTATTTTATTTTTTTTGTACGTGGTGGTGGCGTGAACTTGATTGGTCCTGTGCAGAGCAGTGCGAGCAGGGCAAGCAGGGCAGGGCTGGCGCTATTACTTCAATAATTTTTTTTTTTTTTTTTGTACGTGGTGGTGGCGTGAACTTGATTGGTCCTGTGCAGAGCAGGGCAGGGCTGGCGCTATTACTTGAATAATTTTTATTTTATTTTTTTTGTACGTGGTGGTGGCGTGAACTTGATTGGTCCTGTGCAGAGCAGGGCAGGGCTGGCGCTATTACTTGAAGAATTTTTTTTTTTTTTTTTTTTTACGTGGTGGTGGCGTGAACTTGATTGGTCCTGTGCAGAGCAGGGCAGGGCTGGCGCTATTCAATATTTTTTTTTTTTTTACGTGGTGGTGGCGTGAACTTGATTGGTCCTGTGCAGAGCAGGGCAGGGCTGGCGCTATTAATTGAATAATTTTTTTTTTTTTTTTTTTTTTACGTGGTGGTGGCGTGAACTTGTTTTTTCCTGTGCAGAGCAGGGCAGGGCTGGCGCTATTACTTGAATATTTTTTTTTTTTTACGTGGTGGTGGCATGAACTTGATTGGTCCTGTGCAGAGCAGGGCAGAGCAGGGCAGGGCTGGCGCTATTACTTGAATAATTTTTTTTTTTTTCTTTTTTACGTGGTGGTGGCGTGAACTTGATTGGTCCTGTGCAGAGCAGGGCAGGGCAGGGCTGGCGCTATTACTTGAATAATTTTTTTTTTTTTTTTTTTTACGTGGTGGTGGCGTGAACTTGATTGGTCCTGTGCAGAGCAGGGCAGGGCTTTTGCTATTAGTTGAATAATTTTTTTTTTTTTTTTTTTTTTTACGTGGTGGTGGCGTGAACTTGATTGGTCCTGTGCAGAGCAGGGCAGGGCTGGCGCTATTAATTGAATAATTTTTTTTTTTTTTTTTTTTTTTACGTGGTGGTGGCGTGAACTTGTTTTTTCCTGTGCAGAGCAGGGCAGGGCTGGAGCTATTAATTGAATATTTTTTTTTTTTTACGTGGTGGTGGCATGAACTTGATTGGTCCTGTGCAGAGCAGGGCAGAGCAGGGCAGGGCTGGCGCTATTACTTAAATAATTTTTTTTTTTTTTTTTTTTTTACGTGGTGGTGGCGTGAACTTGATTGGTCCTGTGCAGAGCAGGGCAGGGCTGGCGCTATTAATTGAATATTTTTTTTTTATTATTACGTGGTGGTGGCGTGAACTTGATTGGTCCTGTGCAGAGCAGGGCAGGGCTGGCGCTATTAATTGAATAATTTTTTATTTTTTTATTTTTTTTACCTGGTGGTGGCGTGAACTTGTTTTGTCCTGTGCAGAGCAGGGCAGGGCTGGCGCTATTACTTGAATAATTTTTTTTTTTTACATGGTGGTGGCATGAACTTGATTGGTCCTGTGCAGAGCAGGGCAGAGCAGGGCAGGGCTGGCACTATTACTTGAATAATTTTTTTTTTTTTTTTACGTGGTGGTGGCGTGAACTTGATTGGTCCTGTGCAGAGCAGGGCAGAGCAGGGCAGGGCTGGCGCTATTACTTAAATAATTTTTTTTTTTTTTTTTTTTTACGTGGTGGTGGCGTGAACTTGATTGGTCCTGTGCAGAGCAGGGCAGGGCAGGGCTGGCGCTATTACTTGAATAATTTTTTTTTTTTTTTTTTTTTACGTGGTGGTGGCGTGAACTTGATTGGTCCTGTGCAGAGCAGGGCGAGCAGGGCAGGGCTGGCGCTATTACTTCAATATTTTTTTTTTTTTACGTGGTGGTGGCGTGAACTTGATTGGTCCTGTGCAGAGCAGGGTAGAGCTGGCGCTATTACTTGAATAATTTATTTTTTTTTTTTACGTGGTGGTGGCGTGAACTTGATTGGTCCTGTGCAGAGCAGGGCAGGGCTGGCGCTATTACTTCAATATTTTTTTTTTTTTTACGTGGTGGTGGCGTGAACTTGATTGGTCCTGTGCAGAGCAGGGCAGGGCTGGCGCTATTAATTGAATATTTTTTTTTTATTATTACGTGGTGGTGGCGTGAACTTGATTGGTCCTGTGCAGAGCAGGGCAGGGCTGGCGCTATTAATTGAATAATTTTTTATTTTTTTATTTTTTTTACCTGGTGGTGGCGTGAACTTGTTTTGTCCTGTGCAGAGCAGGGCAGGGCTGGCGCTATTACTTGAATAATTTTTTTTTTTTACATGGTGGTGGCATGAACTTGATTGGTCCTGTGCAGAGCAGGGCAGAGCAGGGCAGGGCTGGCACTATTACTTGAATAATTTTTTTTTTTTTTTTACGTGGTGGTGGCGTGAACTTGATTGGTCCTGTGCAGAGCAGGGCAGAGCTGGCGCTATTACTTGAATAATTTTTTTTTTTTTTTTTTACGTGGTGGTGGCGTGAACTTGATTGGTCCTGTGCAGAGCAGGGCAGGGCTGGCGCTATTACTTCAATATTTTTTTTTTTTTTTACGTGGTGGTGGCGTGAACTTGATTGGTCCTGTGCAGAGCAGGGCAGGGCTGGCGCTATTAATTGAATATTTTTTTTTTATTATTACGTGGTGGTGGCGTGAACTTGATTGGTCCTGTGCAGAGCAGGGCAGGGCTGGCGCTATTACTTGAATAATTTTTTTTTTTTTTTTTACGTGGTGCTGGCGTGAACTTGATTGGTCCTGTGCAGAGCAGGGCGAGCAGGGCAGGGCTGGCGCTATTACTTGAATATTTTTTTTTTTTTACGTGGTGGTGGTGTGAACTTGATTGGTCCTGTGCAGAGCAGGGCAGGGCTGGCGCTATTAATTGAATAATTTTTTTTTTTTTTTTTTTACGTGGTGGTGGCGTGAACTTGATTGGTCCTGTGCAGAGCAGGGCAGGGCTGGCGCTATTAATTGAATAATTTTTTATTTTTTTATTTTTTTTACGTGGTGGTGGCGTGAACTTGTTTTTTCCTGTGCAGAGCAGGGCAGGGCTGGCGCTATTACTTGAATAATTTTTTTTTTTTACGTGGTGGTGGCATGAACTTGATTGGTCCTGTGCAGAGCAGGGCAGGGCTGGCGCTATTACTTCAATATTTTTTTTTTTTTTTACGTGGTGGTGGCGTGAACTTGATTGGTCCTGTGCAGAGCAGGGCAGGGCTGGCGCTATTAATTGAATATTTTTTTTTTATTATTACGTGGTGGTGGCGTGAACTTGATTGGTCCTGTGCAGAGCAGGGCAGGGCTGGCGCTATTACTTGAATAATTTTTTTTTTTTTTTTTACGTGGTGCTGGCGTGAACTTGATTGGTCCTGTGCAGAGCAGGGCGAGCAGGGCAGGGCTGGCGCTATTACTTGAATATTTTTTTTTTTTTACGTGGTGGTGGTGTGAACTTGATTGGTCCTGTGCAGAGCAGGGCAGGGCTGGCGCTATTAATTGAATAATTTTTTATTTTTTTATTTTTTTTACGTGGTGGTGGCGTGAACTTGTTTTTTCCTGTGCAGAGCAGGGCAGGGCTGGCGCTATTACTTGAATAATTTTTTTTTTTTACGTGGTGGTGGCATGAACTTGATTGGTCCTGTGCAGAGCAGGGCAGGGCAGGGCTGGCGCTATTA
Source organism: Acipenser ruthenus (assembly GCF_902713425.1). NCBI lineage: Eukaryota > Metazoa > Chordata > Actinopteri > Acipenseriformes > Acipenseridae > Acipenser > Acipenser ruthenus. Next base: position 49,200 of record NW_026708250.1, read on the forward strand.
CTTGAATAATTTTTTTTTTTTTTTTTTTACGTGGTGGTGGCGTGAACTTGATTGGTCCTGTGCAGAGCAGGGCAGGGCTGGTGCTATTACTTGAATAATTTTTTTCTTTTTTTTTTTTTATGTGGTGGTGGCGTGAACTTGATTGGTCCTGTGCAGAGCAGGGCAGGGCTGGCGCTATTAATTGAATAATTTTTTTTTTTTTTTTTTTTTTACGTGGTGGTGGCGTGAACTTGTTTTTTCCTGTGCAGAGCAGGGCAGGGCTGGCGCTATTACTTGAATATTTTTTTTTTTTTACGTGGTGGTGGCATGAACTTGATTGGTCCTGTGCAGAGCAGGGCAGAGCAGGGCAGGGCTGGCGCTATTACTTGAATAATTTTTTTTTTTTCTTTTTTACGTGGTGGTGGCGTGAACTTGATTGGTCCTGTGCAGAGCAGGGCAGGGCAGGGCTGGCGCTATTACTTGAATAATTTTTTTTTTTTTTTTTACGTGGTGGTGGCGTGAACTTGATTGGTCCTGTGCAGAGCAGGGCAGGGCAGGGCTGGCGCTATTACTTGAATAATTTTTTTTTTTTTTTTTTTACGTGGTGGTGGCGTGAACTTGATTGGTCCTGTGCAGAGCAGGGCAGGGCTGGTGCTATTACTTGAATAATTTTTTTCTTTTTTTTTTTTTACGTGGTGGTGGCGTGAACTTGATTGGTCCTGTGCAGAGCAGGGCAGGGCTGGCGCTATTAATTGAATAATTTTTTTTTTTTTTTTTTTTTTACGTGGTGGTGGCGTGAACTTGTTTTTTCCTGTGCAGAGCAGGGCAGGGCTGGCGCTATTACTTGAATATTTTTTTTTTTTTACGTGGTGGTGGCATGAACTTGATTGGTCCTGTGCAGAGCAGGGCAGAGCAGGGCAGGGCTGGGGCTATTACTTGAATAATTTTTTTTTTTTCTTTTTTACGTGGTGGTGGCGTGAACTTGATTGGTCCTGTGCAGAGCAGGGCAGGGCAGGGCTGGCGCTATTACTTGAATAATTTTTTTTTTTTTTTTTTTACGTGGTGGTGGCGTGAACTTGATTTGTCCTGTGCAGAGCAGGGCAGGGCTTTTGCTATTAGTTGAATAATTTTTTTTTTTTTTTTTTTTTTTTACGTGGTGGTGGCGTGAACTTGATTGGTCCTGTGCAGACCAGGGCAGGGCTGGCGCTATTAATTGAATAATTTTTTTTTTTTTTTTTTTTTTTACGTGGTGGTGGCGTGAACTTGTTTTTTCCTGTGCAGAGCAGGGCAGGGCTGGAGCTATTACTTGAATATTTTTTTTTTTTTACGTGGTGGTGGCATGAACTTGATTGGTCCTGTGCAGAGCAGGGCAGAGCAGGGCAGGGCTGGCGCTATTACTTAAATAATTTTTTTTTTTTTTTTTTTTTACGTGGTGGTGGCGTGAACTTGATTGGTCCTGTGCAGAGCAGGGCAGGGCAGGGCTGGCGCTATTACTTGAATAATTTTTTTTTTTTTTTTTTTACGTGGTGGTGGCGTGAACTTGATTGGTCCTGTGCAGAGCAGGGCGAGCAGGGCAGGGCTGGCGCTATTACTTCAATATTTTTTTTTTTTTACGTGGTGGTGGCGTGAACTTGATTGGTCCTGTGCAGAGCAGGGTAGAGCTGGCGCTATTACTTGAATAATTTATTATTTTTTTTTTACGTGGTGGTGGCGTGAACTTGATTGGTCCTGTGCAGAGCAGGGCAGGGCTGGCGCTATTACTTCAATATTTTTTTTTTTTTTACGTGGTGGTGGCGTGAACTTGATTGGTCCTGTGCAGAGCAGGGCAGGGCTGGCGCTATTAATTGAATATTTTTTTTTTATTATTACGTGGTGGTGGCGTGAACTTGATTGGTCCTGTGCAGAGCAGGGCAGGGCTGGCGCTATTAATTGAATAATTTTTTATTTTTTTATTTTTTTTACCTGGTGGTGGCGTGAACTTGTTTTTTCCTGTGCAGAGCAGGGCAGGGCTGGCGCTATTACTTGAATAATTTTTTTTTTTTACATGGTGGTGGCATGAACTTGATTGGTCCTGTGCAGAGCAGGGCAGAGCAGGGCAGGGCTGGCACTATTACTTGAATAATTTTTTTTTTTTTTTTTTACGTGGTGGTGGCGTGAACTTGATTGGTCCTGTGCAGAGCAGGGCAGAGCTGGCGCTATTACTTGAATAATTTTTTTTTTTTTTTTTTACGTGGTGGTGGCGTGAACTTGATTGGTCCTGTGCAGAGCAGGGCAGGGCTGGCGCTATTACTTCAATATTTTTTTTTTTTTTTACGTGGTGGTGGTGTGAACTTGATTGGTCCTGTGCAGAGCAGGGCAGGGCTGGCGCTATTAATTGAATATTTTTTTTTTATTATTACGTGGTGGTGGCGTGAACTTGATTGGTCCTGTGCAGAGCAGGGCAGGGCTGGCGCTATTACTTGAATAATTTTTTATTTTTTTTTTACGTGGTGCTGGCGTGAACTTGATTGGTCCTGTGCAGAGCAGGGCAGAGCAGGGCAGGGCTGGCGCTATTACTTGAATAATTTTTTTTTTTTTTTTTTTACGTGGTGGTGGCGTGAACTTGATTGGTCCTGTGCAGAGCAGGGCAGGGCTGGCGCTATTACTTGAATAATTTTTTTTTTTTACGTGGTGGTGGCATGAACTTGATTGGTCCTGTGCAGAGCAGGGCAGAGCAGGGCAGGGCTGGCGCTATTACTTGAATAATTTTTTTTTTTTTTTTTTTACGTGGTGGTGGCGTGAACTTGATTGGTCCTGTGCAGAGCAGGGCAGGGCTGGCGCTATTACTTGAATAATTTTTTTTTTTGTTTTTTTTTTTTTTTACGTGGTGGTGGCATGAACTTGATTGTTCCTGTGCAGAGCAGGGCAGGGCTGGAGCTATTAATTGAATAATTTTTTTTTTTTTTTTACGTGGTGGTGGCGTGAACTTGATTGGTCCTGTGCAGAGCAGGGCAGGGCTGGCGCTATTACTTGAATAATTTTTTTTTTTTTTTTACGTGGTGGTGGCGTGATCTTGATTGGTCCTGTGCAGAGCAGGGCAGGGCTGGCGCTATTAATTCAATATTTTTTTTTTTACGTGGTGGTGGCGTGAACTTGATTGGTCCTGTGCAGAGCAGGGCAGGGCTGGCGCTATTAATTGAATATTTTTTTTTTATTATTACGTGGTGGTGGCGTGAACTTGATTGGTCCTGTGCAGAGCAGGGCAGGGCTGGCGCTATTAATTGAATAATTTTTTTTTTTTTTTTACGTGGTGCTGGCGTGAACTTGATTGCTCCTGTGCAGAGCAGGGCGAGCAGGGCAGGGCTGGCGCTATTACTTGAATATTTTTTTTTTTTTTTACGTGGTGGTGGTGTGAACTTGATTGGTCCTGTGCAGAGCAGGGCAGGGCTGGCGCTATTACTTGAATAATTTATTTATTTATTTTTTTTTTTTTACGTGGTGGTGGCGTGAACTTGATTGGTCCTGTGCAGAGCAAGGCAGGGCTGGCGCTATTACTTGAATAATTATTTTTTTTTTACGTGGTGGTGGCGTGAACTTGATTGGTCCTGTGCAGTGCAGAGCAGAGCAGGGCAGGGCTGGTGCTATTACTTGAATAATTTTTTTTTTTTTTTTTTTTTTTTTACGTGGTGGTGGCGTGAACTTGATTGGTCCTGTGCAGAGCAGTGTAGGGCTGGCGCTATTACTTGAATATTTTTTTTTTTTTTTTTTTTACGTGGTGGTGGCGTGAACTTGATTGGTCCTGTGCAGAGCAGGGCAGAGCAGGGCAGGGCTGGTGCTATTACTTGAATAATTTTATTTATTTTTTTACGTGGTGGTGGCGTGAACTTGATTGGTCCTGTGCAGAGCAGGGCAGAGCAGGGCAGGGCTGGTGCTATTACTTGAATAATTTTTTTTTTTTTTTTTTTTTTTTTTACGTGGTGGTGGCGTGAACTTGATTGGTCCTGTGCAGAGCAGTGTAGGGCTGGCGCTATTACTTGAATATTTTTTTTTTTTTTTTTTTACGTGGTGGTGGCGTGAACTTGATTGGTCCTGTGCAGAGCAGGGCAGAGCAGGGCAGGGCTGGTGCTATTACTTGAATAATTTTATTTATTTTTTTACGTGGTGGTGGCGTGAACTTGATTGGTCCTGTGCAGTGCAGGGCGAGCAGTGCAGGGCTGGCGCTATTACTTGAATAATTTTTTTTTTTTTTTTTTTTTTTTCGTGGTGGTGTCGTGAACTTGATTGGTCCTGTGCAGAGCAGGGCAGGGCTGGCGTTATTACTTGAATATTTTTTTTTTTTTTTTTTTTTCTTTACGTGGTGGTGGCGTGAACTTGATTGGTCCTGTGCAGAGCAGGGCAGAGCAGGGCAGGGCTGGCGCTATTAATTGAATAATTATTATTTTATTTTTATTTTTTTACGTGGTGGTGGCGTGAACTTGATTGGTCCTGTGCAGAGCAGGGCGAGCAGGGTAGGGCTGGCGCTATTACTTGAATAATTTTTTTTTTTTTTTTTTTTTTTTTACGTGGTGGTGGCGTGAACTTGATTGGTCCTGTGCAGAGCAGGGCAGGGCTGGCGCTATTACTTGAATAATTTTTTTTTTTTTTTTTTTTTTTTACGTGGTGGTGGCATGAACTTGATTGGTCCTATGCAGAGCAGGGCTGGGCTGGCGCTATTACTTGAATAATATATTTATTTATTTTTTACATGGTGGTGGCGTGAACTTGATTGGTCCTGTGCAGAGCAGGGCGAGCAGGGCAGGGCTGGCGCTATTACTTGAATAATTTTTTTTTTTTTTTTCTTACGTGGTGGTGGCGTGAACTTGATTGGTCCTGTGCAGAGCAGGGCAGGGCTGGCGCTATTACTTGAATAATTTTTTTTTTTTTACGTGGTGGTGACGTGAACTTGATTGGTCCTGTGCAGAGCAGGGCAGGGCTGGCGCTATTAATTGAATATTTTTTTTTTTTTTTTTTTTACGTGGTGGTGGCGTGAACTTGATTGGTCCTGTGCAGAGCAGGGCAGGGCTGGCGCTATTACTTGAATAATTTTTTTTTTGTTTTTTTTTTTACGTGGTGGTGGCGTGAACTTGTTTGGTCCTGTGCAGAGCAGGGCAGGGCTGGCGCTATTACTTGAATAATTTTTTTTTTTTTTTTTTTTTTCACGTGGTGGTGGCGTGAACTTGATTGGTCCTGTGCAGAGCAGGGCAGGGCTGGCGCTATTAATTGAATAATTTTTTTGTTTGTTTTTTTTTTTACATGGTGGTGGCGTGAACTTGTTTGGTCCTGTGCAGAGCAGGGCAGGGCTGGCGCTATTACTTGAATAATTTTTTTTTTTTTTTTTTCACGTGGTGGTGGCGTGAACTTGATTGGTCCTGTGCAGAGCAGGGCAGGGCTGGCGCTATTAATTGAATAATTTTTTTTTTTTTTTTTTTTTTACGTGGTGGTGGCGTGAACTTGATTGGTCCCGTGCAGAGCAGGGCAGGGCTGGCGCTATTAATTGAATATTTTTTTTTTTTTTTTTTTACGTGGTGGTGGCGTGAACTTGATTGGCCCTGTGCAGAGCAGGGCAGGGCTGGCGCTATTAATTGAATAATTTTTTTTTTTTTTTTTTTTTACGTGGTGGTGGCGTGAACTTGATTGGTCCTATGCAGAGCAGGGCAGGGCTGGCGCTATTACTTGAATAATTTTTTTATTTTTTTATTTTTTTTTTACGTGGTGGTGGCGTGAACTTGATTGGTCCTATGCAGAGCAGGGCAGGGCTGGCGCTATTACTTGAATAATTTTTTTATTTTTTTATTTTTTTTTTACTTGGTGGTGGCGTGAACTTGATTGGTCCTGTGCAGAGCAGGGCAGGGCTGGCGTTATTACTTGAATAATTATATTTTTTTTTTTTTTTTTTACGTGGTGGTGGCGTGAACTTGATTCGTCCTGTGCAGAGCAGGGCAGGGCTGGCGCTATTAATTGAATAATTTTTTTTTTTTTTTTTTACGTGGTGGTGGCGTGAACTTGATTGGTCCTATGCAGAGCAGGGCAGGGCTGGCGCTATTACTTGAATAATTTTTTTATTTTTTTTTTTTTTTTTTTACGTGGTGGTGGCGTGAACTTGATTGGTCCTGTGCAGAGCAGGGCAGGGCTGGCGCTATTATTTCAATAATTTTTTTTTTTTTTTTTTTTTTTACGTGGTGGTGGCGTGAACTTGATTGGTCCTGTGCAGAGCAGGGCAGGGCTGGCGTTATTACTTGAATCTTTTTTTTTTTTTACGTGGTGGTGGCGTGAACTTGATTGGTCCTGTGCAGAGCAGGGCAGGGCTGGCGCTATTAATTGAATAATTTTTTTTTTTTTTTTTTTACGTGGTGGTGGCGTGAACTTGATTGGTCCTGTGCAGAGCAGGGCAGGGCTGGCGCTATTAATTGAATAATTTTTTTTTTTTTTTTTTTTTTTTACGTGGTGGTGGCGTGAACTTGATTGGTCCTGTGCAGAGCAGGGCAGGGCTGGCGCTATTACTTGAATAATTTTTTTTTTGTTTTTTTTTTACGTGGTGGTGGCGTGAACTTGATTGGTCCTGTAGATCAGGGCAGGGCTGGCGCTATTAATTGAATAATTTTTTTTTTTTTTACGTGGTGGTGGCGTGAACTTGATTGGTCCTGTGCAGAGCAGGGCAGGGCTGGCGTTATTACTTGAATAATTATATATATTTTTTTTTTTTTTTACGTGGTGGTGGCGTGAACTTGATTCGTCCTGTGCAGAGCAGGGCAGGGCTGGCGCTATTAATTGAATAATTTTTTTTTTTTTTTTTTACGTGGTGGTGGCGTGAACTTGATTGGTCCTATGCAGAGCAGGGCAGGGCTGGCGCTATTACTTGAATAATTTTTTTATTTTTTTTATTTTTTTTTACGTGGTGGTGGCGTGAACTTGATTGGTCCTGTGCAGAGCAGGGCAGGGCTGGCGCTATTATTTCAATAATTTTTTTTTTTTTTTTTTTTTTTTACGTGGTGGTGGCGTGAACTTGATTGGTCCTGTGCAGAGCAGGGCAGGGCTGGCGTTATTACTTGAATCTTTTTTTTTTTTTTACGTGGTGGTGGCGTGAACTTGATTGGTCCTGTGCAGAGCAGGGCAGGGCTGGCGCTATTAATTGAATAATTTTTTTTTTTTTTTTTTACGTGGTGGTGGCGTGAACTTGATTGGTCCTGTGCAGAGCAGGGCAGGGCTGGCGCTATTAATTGAATAATTTTTTTTTTTTTTTTTTTTACGTGGTGGTGGCGTGAACTTGATTGGTCCTGTGCAGAGCAGGGCAGAGCAGGGCAGGGCTGGCGTTATTACTTGAATAATTATTTTTTTTATTTTTTTTTTTTACGTGGTGGTGGCGTGAACTTGATTGGTCCTATGCAGAGCAGGGCAGGGCTGGCGCTATTACTTGAATAATTTTTTTATTTTTTTATTTTTTTTTTACGTGGTGGTGGCGTGAACTTGATTGGTCCTGTGCAGAGCAGGGCAGAGCAGGGCAGGGCTGGCGTTATTACTTGAATAATTTTTTTTTTTTTTTTTTTTTTACGTGGTGGTGGCGTGAACTTGATTGGTCCTGTGCAGAGCAGGGCAGGGCTGGCGCTATTATTTCAATAATTTTTTTTTTTTTTTTTTTTTTTTACGTGGTGGTGGCGTGAACTTGATTGGTCCTGTGCAGAGCAGGGCAGGGCTGGCGTTATTACTTGAATCTTTTTTTTTTTTTTACGTGGTGGTGGCGTGAACTTGATTGGTCCTGTGCAGAGCAGGGCAGGGCTGGCGCTATTACTTGAATAATTTTTTTTTTGTTTTTTTTTTACGTGGTGGTGGCGTGAACTTGTTTGGTCCTGTGCAGAGCAGGGCAGGGCTGGCGCTATTACTTGAATAATTTTTTATTTTATTTTTTTTCACGTGGTGGTGGCGTGAACTTGATTGGTCCTGTGCAGAGCAGGGCAGGGCTGGCGCTATTAATTGAATATTTTTTTTTTTTTTTTTTTTTACATGGTGGTGGCGTGAACTTGATTGGTCCTGTGCAGAGCAGGGCAGGGCTGGCGCAATTAATTGAATATTTTTTTTTTTTTTTTTTTACGTGGTGGTGGCGTGAACTTGATTGGTCCTGTGCAGAGCAGGGCAGGGCTGGCGCTATTACTTGAATAATTATTTTTTTTATTTTTTTTTTTTACGTGGTGGTGGCGTGAACTTGATTGGTCCTGTGCAGAGCAGGGCAGGGCTGGCGCTATTAATTGAATAATTTTTTTTTTTTTTTTTTTTTTACGTGGTGGTGGCGTGAACTTGATTGGTCCTATGCAGAGCAGGGCAGGGCTGGCGCTATTACTTGAATATTTTTTTTATTTTTTTATTTTTTTTTACGTGGTGGTGGCGTGAACTTGATTGGTCCTGTGCAGAGCAGGGCAGGGCTGGCGCTATTAATTGAATATTTTTTTTTTTTTTTTAATGTGGTGGTGGCGTGAACTTGATTGGTCCTGTGCAGGCAGGGCAGAGCAGGGCAGGGCTGGCGCTATTACTTGAATAATTTTTTTTTTTTTTTTTTTACGTGGTGGTGGCGTGAACTTGATTGGTCCTGTGCAGAGCAGGGCAGGGCTGGCGCTATTACTTGAATTATTTTTTATTTATTTATTTTTTTTACGTTGTGGCAATAGCCACACACAGTGTTGCAGGAAATGCATCACCTGCTATTCATAATTCTGAATAGCAGAGCCTGGCCAGGCAATGTCTTTTCTTTTTTATTATTAACTCTTTATTTTCGCTCGCCTATAGTGTTATTCCTGTCTCTTATTTTTAGAGCTTTTCAGGACATCTATATGTTTCAATTGAATTGGTTTGTTTTACCTGTATTCTTTTCATTACCCTTTTCTAGGGGTTTTACGGTAATTATTTGGGCTTGCTCCTTTTTTCCCTCCACTAGTCACCTGATGGGGAAGGCCTTGAGTTCCTGTTTCCTGTTTTTAGGGGTGGGGAGTTGAAGGAAGGAGTAGAAGGGTGTGGTTGTTGCTCACTTTGTTTGTTAGGATCTTTGGTTGTATTTCGATACTTTCTTGTTTCTTCATTATTTTTCAATATATAGTTTTTATTTTTCCTTTTTCAACTATCCTAACAGCGCAGGCTGCATTTTCTTTACCACCAGGTTTTTTCCTGCATTCCTTTTTTGTTTGGGGTTCTGTTTGTTTTTGCCAGTTTTGTTATTCAAAGGATTTACATCAACTGCATTGCAGATTCACAGAACCAGCACCGGATCAAGAGCAGCCAGGGTGAGATCTTCTTCAATTATTTCTCTACTGGATTACCCTTTTTTTCTGAATGGCCATTCATGTGCTTTATTTTTGGGATGTTTGCATAGGATTTTTCTGGGACATTTGGTTTTTTTTTGGTGATTTTTATATTGCCTTTATTGTTTTGTTTGTTCGGGACTGTTATTGTGATTTCTTTATTTTTTACTACTATTGACATTCATTGCCTTCCAGTAGTTTGATATAGGATGTTGAATAGACAATTTGTGTCCATTTTCCTTCATAGTAATAAATTTATTTTTGATAGCCTCTGTGTGGCCCCCTTTTCATAATTATTTTCGCTGAAGCAATTGACTGCTGTTATTAGTCAACTTTGTTATAACGTGGTGGTGGCGTGAACTTGATTGGTCCGGTGCAGAGCAGGGCAGAGCAGGGCAGGGCTGGCGCTATTACTTGAATTTTTTTATTTTTTTTTATTTATTTTTTTTACGTGGTGGTGGCGTGAACTTGATTGGTCCTGTGCAGAGCAGGGCAGAGCAGGGCAGGGCTGGCGCTATTACTTGAATTTTTTTTAATTTTTTTATTTTATTTTTTTACGTGGTGGTGGCGTGAACTTGATTGGTCCGTGCAGAGCAGGGCAGGGCTGGCGCTATTACTTGAATATTTATTTATTTATTTTTTTTACGTAGTGGTGGCATGAACTTGATTGGTCCTGTGCAGAGCAGGGCAGAGCAGGGCAGGGCTGGCGCTATTACTTGAATAATTTATTTTATTTTTTTTTTACGTGGTGGTGGCGTGAACTTGATTGGTCCTGTGCAGAGCAGGGCAGGGCTGGCGCTATTACTTGAATTTTTTTTTTTTTTACGTGGTGGTGGCATGAACTCGATTTTTCCTGTGCAGTGCAGGGCAGAGCAGGCGCTATTACTTGAATTTTTTTTTTTTACGTGGTGGTGGCGTGAACTTGATTGGTCCTTTCCAGAGCAGGGCAGGGCTGGCGCTATTACTTTCTTTTTTTTACGTGGTGGTGGCGTGAACTCAATTGGTCCTGTGGAGAGCAGGGCAGGGCTGGCGCTATTACTTGATTTTTTTTTATTACGTGGAGGTGGCGTGAACTCGATTGGTCCTTTGCAGTGCAGGGCAGGTCTTGTGCTATTACTTGCTTTTTTTACGTGGTGGAGGCTTGAACTCGATTGGTTCTGTGCAGAGCAGGGCAGGGCTGGTGCTATTACTTGATTTTTTAAATTTTTTTACATGGTGGTGGCGTGAACTCGATTGGTCCTGTGCAGAGCAGGGCAGGTCTTGTGCTATTACTTGCTTTTTTTTACGTGGTGGAGGCTTGAACTCGATTGGTTCTGTGCAGAGCAGGGCAGGGCTGGTGCTATTACTTGATTTTTTATTTTTTTTTGTGTTCCGCTAGCTCGGGGTGAACACCTGCTCATCCCCCGCCGAGCTGCACGGGTGTTAGTCTGGGTCCCGTGTCTCGAGGGAACATCGTTTCAATGCACGTCCCCTGTACCCCGCGGCGCACGAGTATTATGAGGCTGGACTGGTGTTCCGCGAGGTCGGGGTGAACACTTGCACAAGAGCTGCGGAGACCCCGTTAGAAGCAGCCCCGGAGGCCAGCGAAAACAGCCGAGAGTTAAGCCCCTCCCCGCCGTGGCTTCGGCTGCCTTCCGCCACGTCACATCGGACGGGACTCTGGTCATGTGTTTTGCAACATGACCAGAGTCCCGTCCGTCTTGAAGTGGCGGATGGCTGCCGATGCCACGGTGGGGAGGGGCTTAATTCCCGGCTATTTTCAAACTCGGCGGGAAGGCAGCAGGAGGCTCCATTCACGGCTAACTCCCTGCGATCCCCGCTGACCGATCGGAGCCGGTTTAGCGCTCCAGGCAGTCGGATACTTTAGCGCCTCAGCAGCGGGGGCGACGACCTCGAACATTCCCCGGGCCTGCCCGAGTGTAAGGCTGGGACCCGTCTGCCGGGGGAAAAAAATACCTGCATGTCCCCCGTCCCCCCCGGGTGCACGGGTGTTATGAGGCCGGGCTGGAGTTCCACGAGCTCGGGGTGAACACCTGCTCATCCCCCGCGGAGCTGCACGGGGGTTAGCCTGGGTCCCGTGTCTCGATGGAAAATCGTTTCAATGCACGTCCTCTGTAACCCGCGGCGCACGAGTATTATGAGGCCGGGCTGGAGTTCCGCGAGGTCTGGGTGAACACTTGCACAAGCGCTGCGGAGGCCCCCCCTGTCCTTAACCCTTTCAGACCTGGTGTCCATTACAATGGACATCACATGTTTGAGCGTTTTTTCTAGAGTTCTAAAAACACCTGCAGTGATTTTAGAAGAATTCTTGCAGAAATCAGATTTCTTTAGCAATTCAAACAAGAGTAACAGCATTTGCATCGGGTTCCCCAATGTCATAATTATTTTCCACCAGTAGATGGCAGCAGCCCCAAAGAAGTGGCGTCAAAAAACATTGAAATACTTGAAAATGTACCTTTTGAAGTGTTTTTCAGCCATGCAACCAGGCAGAAACACCATTTCAAGGGCTGTAGGATCAGACCAACAGTCTGTGACTGAGCCCAGTGTTTTTAGAGTGATTCCTGCAAAATTCAGGTTTTTTGCCATTCAAATCTGTCGACCGCTGCTTTAAGCCTATGGGGAGTTTGGAACACTTTTGGCAGGCTCTCAAAACATCGGCGAATGCGGTAGGTGGCTGAAACTTGCTACAGAGCACCTCTAGGACGTGTAGATAATTGGTTGAAAAGCACAGGTCGCTGGGCCTTTCGGTTCCGACGCCGCCCCTGTCCTTGAATGCCACTTCGAAGTGGTCTGCGGGCCCCTTGAAAACGTACCTTTTGAAGTGTTTTTCAGCCATGCAACCAGGCAGAAACACCATTTCAAGGGCTGTAGGATCAGACCAACAGTCTGTGACTGAGCCCAGTGTTTTTAGAGTGATTCCTGCAAAATTCAGGTTTTTTGCCATTCAAATCTGTCGACCGCTGCTTTAAGCCTATGGGGAGTTTGGAACACTTTTGGCAGGCTCTCAAAACATCGGCGAATGCGGTAGGTGGCTGAAACTTGCTACAGAGCACCTCTAGGACGTGTAGATAATTGGTTGAAAAGCACAGGTCGCTGGGCCTTTCGGTTCCGACGCCGCCCCTGTCCTTGAATGCCACTTCGAAGTGGTCTGCGGGCCCCTTGAAAACGTACCTTTTGAAGTGTTTTTCAGCCATGCAACCAGGCAGAAACACCATTTCAAGGGCTGTAGGATCAGACCAACAGTCTGTGACTGAGCCCAGTGTCTTTAGAGTGATTCCTGCAAAATTCTTTTTTTTTGCCATTAAAATAAGTTGACCGCTGCTTTAAGCCTATGGCCAAATTTGGAGCAATTTCGGCAGGCTCTCAAAGAATCAGCGAATGTGGTAGGTGGCTGGAAATTGCTACAGAGCACCTCTAGGACATGCAGATAAGAGGGTGAAAAGCACAGGTTGCTGGGCCTTTCGGTTCGGACGCTGCCCCTGTCCTTGAATGCCACTTCTAAGTGGACTGCGGGCCACTTTAAAAACTATATCTTTGTGTTCGCTGGGTTACTATCGAATCTATTACTGACACCTCGTGGTCATGATTCGCAACTGCATGTCATTACGTTTGCTTAACATTCCATGTCTGCAAGCGTGTCACGTGAATCTCGTTTCGTGTTGTTTGTATACTCTTAGTAAATGAAGGGTACAACCAAAAATATGTTTTAAAACAAACAGCATGTATTTACATTCACAACATAGAACTGCATAAACATTCTGCGTGGGCAAATATGATCGCACAGTTGCGTTTTTCCAAATGGTAAAGGATTTACTCCCGGTGAGTCAGGGCAGTACGTGTGCTGCTTAGAGTGACTGTATCCTACTTCCAGCGCATCGACTCAGACAACACGGGTGTAAAAAAAGCCCCAATAAGTGACCCCTGTCACCTAATTACGAGATCATTTTTTAAAACTTAGTTACGTGATCATTTAATTTCTCGTGAATACGGGTTGCTTTGTCACGTGTATACGTGATATTTTTTAACACACATTTACGTCATAATTTTTGTTTACGAGTGTAAGTCGCCCTGGACAAGTGCGTCTGCTAATAAATAAATAAATAAATAAATAAATAAATAATTACGTTTTACTTGTTGTCACGTATGTGCGTGATATTTTCCTTTCATGTAAATAGGTGTTTTATTATTATTTATTTATTTATGTAAGGGAGCAATGCGCTTCCTTAATAGCTGTAATTACAGAACCGCATCTGAATGAACTGCGTTGAACCAGGCAGCTGTGAAAGGGAGTCATTAAGGGTGCGTTCACGGAGATCATTTTGTGTAGAATCTGACCAGTTGATAGAAGTTCATTGGATCAATTGGTCACATTCTGCACAATATCTGCGCAGAATTATCTCCGTGAATGCACGCTGAGACTTTATTCACTTCAGTGCGCAAGCGCAGCTGTAAAACAAGAGAGCGACGCTGGGAAATGCAGTCTTTCGATTTCACTTCAATGCGCAAGCGCCGCTGTTTAAAGAGAGAGCGATGCTGAGAAATGCAGACTTTCTATATTCACTTCAATGTGCATGTCCCGATGGAACATCAATTAAATGCACGTCCCCTTTTCCCCCGGGTGCACGAGTATTATGAGGCCGGGCTGGAGTTCCACGAGGTCGGGGTGAACACTTGCACAAGAGCTGCGGAGACCCCGTTAGAAGCAGCCCCGGAGGCCAGCGAAAACAGCCGAGAGTTAAGCCCCTCCCCGCCGTGGCTTCGGCTGCCTTCCGCCACGTCACATCGGACGGGACTCTGGTCATGTGTTTTGCAACATGACCAGAGTCCCGTCCGTCTTGAAGTGGCGGATGGCTGCCGATGCCACGGTGGGGAGGGGCTTAATTCCCGGCTATTTTCAAACTCGGCGGGAAGGCAGCAGGAGGCTCCATTCACGGCTAACTCCCTGCGATCCCCGCTGACCGATCGGAGCCGGTTTAGCGCTCCAGGCAGTCGGATACTTTAGCGCCTCAGCAGCGGGGGCGACGACCTCGAACATTCCCCGGGCCTGCCCGAGTGTAAGGCTGGGACCCGTCTGCCGGGGGAAAAAAATACCTGCATGTCCCCCGTCCCCCCCGGGTGCACGGGTGTTATGAGGCCGGGCTGGAGTTCCACGAGCTCGGGGTGAACACCTGCTCATCCCCCGCGGAGCTGCACGGGGGTTAGCCTGGGTCCCGTGTCTCGATGGAAAATCGTTTCAATGCACGTCCTCTGTAACCCGCGGCGCACGAGTATTATGAGGCCGGGCTGGAGTTCCGCGAGGTCTGGGTGAACACTTGCACAAGCGCTGCGGAGGCCCCCCCTGTCCTTAACCCTTTCAGACCTGGTGTCCATTACAATGGACATCACATGTTTGAGCGTTTTTTCTAGAGTTCTAAAAACACCTGCAGTGATTTTAGAAGAATTCTTGCAGAAATCAGATTTCTTTAGCAATTCAAACAAGAGTAACAGCATTTGCATCGGGTTCCCCAATGTCATAATTATTTTCCACCAGTAGATGGCAGCAGCCCCAAAGAAGTGGCGTCAAAAAACATTGAAATACTTGAAAATGTACCTTTTGAAGTGTTTTTCAGCCATGCAACCAGGCAGAAACACCATTTCAAGGGCTGTAGGATCAGACCAACAGTCTGTGACTGAGCCCAGTGTTTTTAGAGTGATTCCTGCAAAATTCAGGTTTTTTGCCATTCAAATCTGTCGACCGCTGCTTTAAGCCTATGGGGAGTTTGGAACACTTTTGGCAGGCTCTCAAAACATCGGCGAATGCGGTAGGTGGCTGAAACTTTCTACAGAGCACCTCTAGGACGTGTAGATAATTGGTTGAAAAGCACAGGTCGCTGGGCCTTTCGGTTCCGACGCCGCCCCTGTCCTTGAATGCCACTTCGAAGTGGTCTGCGGGCCCCTTGAAAACGTACCTTTTGAAGTGTTTTTCAGCCATGCAACCAGGCAGAAACACCATTTCAAGGGCTGTAGGATCAGACCAACAGTCTGTGACTGAGCCCAGTGTCTTTAGAGTGATTCCTGCAAAATTCTTTTTTTTTGCCATTAAAATAAGTTGACCGCTGCTTTAAGCCTGTGGCCAAATTTGGAGCAATTTCGGCAGGCTCTCAAAGAATCAGCGAATGTGGTAGGTGGCTGGAAATTGCTACAGAGCACCTCTAGGACATGCAGATAAGAGGGTGAAAAGCACAGGTTGCTGGGCCTTTCGGTTCGGACGCTGCCCCTGTCCTTGAATGCCACTTCTAAGTGGACTGCGGGCCACTTTAAAAACTATATCTTTGTGTTCGCTGGGTTACTATCGAATCTATTACTGACACCTCGTGGTCATGATTCGCAACTGCATGTCATTACGTTTGCTTAACATTCCATGTCTGCAAGCGTGTCACGTGAATCTCGTTTCGTGTTGTTTGTATACTCTTAGTAAATGAAGGGTACAACCAAAAATATGTTTTAAAACAAACAGCATGTATTTACATTCACAACATAGAACTGCATAAACATTCTGCGTGGGCAAATATGATCGCACAGTTGCGTTTTTCCAAATGGTAAAGGATTTACTCCCGGTGAGTCAGGGCAGTACGTGTGCTGCTTAGAGTGACTGTATCCTACTTCCAGCGCATCGACTCAGACAACACGGGTGTAAAAAAAGCCCCAATAAGTGACCCCTGTCACCTAATTACGAGATCATTTTTTAAAACCTAGTTACGTGATCATTTAATTTCTCGTGAATACGGGTTGCTTTGTCACGTGTATACGTGATATTTTTTAACACACATTTACGTCATAATTTTTGTTTACGAGTGTAAGTCGCCCTGGACAAGTGCGTCTGCTAATAAATAAATAAATAAATAAATAAATAAATAAATAATTACGTTTTACTTGTTGTCACGTATGTGCGTGATATTTTCCTTTCATGTAAATAGGTGTTTTATTATTATTTATTTATTTATGTAAGGTAGCAATGCGCTTCCTTAATAGCTGTAATTACAGAACCGCATCTGAATGAACTGCGTTGAACCAGGCAGCTGTGAAAGGGAGTCATTAAGGGTGCGTTCACGGAGATCATTTTGTGTAGAATCTGACCAGTTGATAGAAGTTCATTGGATCAATTGGTCACATTCTGCACAATATCTGCGCAGAATTATCTCCGTGAATGCACGCTGAGACTTTATTCACTTCAGTGCGCAAGCGCAGCTGTAAAACAAGAGAGCGACGCTGGGAAATGCAGTCTTTCGATTTCACTTCAATGCGCAAGCGCCGCTGTTTAAAGAGAGAGCGATGCTGAGAAATGCAGACTTTCTATATTCACTTCAATGTGCATGTCCCGAGGGAACATCAATTAAATGCACGTCCCCTTTTCCCCCGGGTGCACGAGTATTATGAGGCCGGGCTGGAGTTCCACGAGGTCGGGGTGAACACTTGCACAAGAGCTGCGGAGACCCCGTTAGAAGCCGCCCCGGAGGCCAGCGAAAACAGCCGAGAATTAAGCGCCCTCCCCTCCGAGGCTTTGGCTGATTTCCGCAACGTCACGTCGGACGGGGCTCTGGTCATGTTATTATTATTTTTTTTTTCACATGACCAGAGTCCCGTTCGTTTGTTCGTGGCGGAAATCGACCGAAGCCTCAGAGGGGAGGGCGCTTAATTCTCGGCTATTTTCGCCGGAATATCTCGGTCGGTATCGGAGCTTTCTGCACGGGGGGGTCTGCGAGCTCGTCCCCCCGGGGAGCTGCACCGTGTAGAAGCACCGTTTCAAGGGCTGTAGTATCAGACGAACAGTCTGTAAGTGACCCCAGTGTTTCTCGAACGATTGCTGCACAAATCTGAGTTTTAGCCCTTCAAATACGTCGACCGCTGCTTTAAGCCTATGGGGAGTTTGGAACACATTTGGCAGGCTCTCAAAACATCGGCGAATGCGGTAGGTGGCTGAAACTTGCTACAGAGCACCTCTAGGACGTGTAGATAATTGGTTGAAAAGCACAGGTCGCTGGGCCTTTCGGTTCCGACGCCGCTCCTGTCCTTGAATGCCACTTCGAAGTGGTCTGCGGGCCCCTTGAAAACGTACCTTTTGAAGTGTTTTTCAGCCATGCAACCAGGCAGAAACACCATTTCAAGGGCTGTAGGATCAGACCAACAGTCTGTGACTGAGCCCAGTGTCTTTAGAGTGATTCCTGCAAAATTCTTTTTTTTTGCCATTAAAATAAGTTGACCGCTGCTTTAAGCCTATGGCCAAATTTGGAGCAATTTCGGCAGGCTCTCAAAGAATCAGCGAATGTGGTAGGTGGCTGGAAATTGCTACAGAGCACCTCTAGGACATGCAGATAAGAGGGTGAAAAGCACAGGTTGCTGGGCCTTTCGGTTCGGACGCTGCCCCTGTCCTTGAATGCCACTTCTAAGTGGACTGCGGGCCACTTTAAAAACTATATCTTTGTGTTCGCTGGGTTACTATCGAATCTATTACTGACACCTCGTGGTCATGATTCGCAACTGCATGTCATTACGTTTGCTTAACATTCCATGTCTGCAAGCGTGTCACGTGAATCTCGTTTCGTGTTGTTTGTATACTCTTAGTAAATGAAGGGTACAACCAAAAATATGTTTTAAAACAAACAGCATGTATTTACATTCACAACATAGAACTGCATACACATTCTGCGTGGGCAAATATGATCGCACAGTTGCGTTTTTCCAAATGGTAAAGGATTTACTCCCGGTGAGTCAGGGCAGTACGTGTGCTGCTTAGAGTGACTGTATCCTACTTCCAGCGCATCGACTCAGACAACACGGGTGTAAAAAAAGCCCCAATAAGTGACCCCTGTCACCTAATTACGAGATCATTTTTTAAAACCTAGTTACGTGATCATTTAATTTCTCGTGAATACGGGTTGCTTTGTCACGTGTATACGTGATATTTTTTAACACACATTTACGTCATAATTTTTGTTTACGAGTGTAAGTCGCCCTGGACAAGTGCGTCTGCTAATAAATAAATAAATAAATAAATAAATAAATAATTACGTTTTACTTGTTGTCACGTATGTGCGTGATATTTTCCTTTCATGTAAATAGGTGTTTTATTATTATTTATTTATTTATGTAAGGGAGCAATGCGCTTCCTTAATAGCTGTAATTACAGAACCGCATCTGAATGAACTGCGTTGAACCAGGCAGCTGTGAAAGGGAGTCATTAAGGGTGCGTTCACGGAGATCATTTTGTGTAGAATCTGACCAGTTGATAGAAGTTCATTGGATCAATTGGTCACATTCTGCACAATATCTGCGCAGAATTATCTCCGTGAATGCACGCTGAGACTTTATTCACTTCAGTGCGCAAGCGCAGCTGTAAAACAAGAGAGCGACGCTGGGAAATGCAGTCTTTCGATTTCACTTCAATGCGCAAGCGCCGCTGTTTAAAGAGAGAGCGATGCTGAGAAATGCAGACTTTCTATATTCACTTCAATGTGCATGTCCCGAGGGAACATCAATTAAATGCACGTCCCCTTTTCCCCCGGGTGCACGAGTATTATGAGGCCGGGCTGGAGTTCCACGAGGTCGGGGTGAACACTTGCACAAGAGCTGCGGAGACCCCGTTAGAAGCCGCCCCGGAGGCCAGCGAAAACAGCCGAGAATTAAGCGCCCTCCCCTCCGAGGCTTTGGCTGATTTCCGCAACGTCACGTCGGACGGGGCTCTGGTCATGTTATTATTATTTTTTTTTTCACATGACCAGAGTCCCGTTCGTTTGTTCGTGGCGGAAATCGACCGAAGCCTCAGAGGGGAGGGCGCTTAATTCTCGGCTATTTTCGCCGGAATATCTCGGTCGGTATCGGAGCTTTCTGCACGGGGGGGTCTGCGAGCTCGTCCCCCCGGGGAGCTGCACCGTGTAGAAGCACCGTTTCAAGGGCTGTAGTATCAGACGAACAGTCTGTAAGTGACCCCAGTGTTTCTCGAACGATTGCTGCACAAATCTGAGTTTTAGCCCTTCAAATACGTCGACCGCTGCTTTAAGCCTATGGGGAGTTTGGAACACATTTGGCAGGCTCTCAAAACATCGGCGAATGCGGTAGGTGGCTGAAACTTGCTACAGAGCACCTCTAGGACGTGTAGATAATTGGTTGAAAAGCACAGGTCGCTGGGCCTTTCGGTTCCGACGCCGCTCCTGTCCTTGAATGCCACTTCGAAGTGGTCTGCGGGCCCCTTGAAAACGTACCTTTTGAAGTGTTTTTCAGCCATGCAACCAGGCAGAAACACCATTTCAAGGGCTGTAGGATCAGACCAACAGTCTGTGACTGAGCCCAGTGTCTTTAGAGTGATTCCTGCAAAATTCTTTTTTTTTGCCATTAAAATAAGTTGACCGCTGCTTTAAGCCTATGGCCAAATTTGGAGCAATTTCGGCAGGCTCTCAAAGAATCAGCGAATGTGGTAGGTGGCTGGAAATTGCTACAGAGCACCTCTAGGACATGCAGATAAGAGGGTGAAAAGCACAGGTTGCTGGGCCTTTCGGTTCGGACGCTGCCCCTGTCCTTGAATGCCACTTCTAAGTGGACTGCGGGCCACTTTAAAAACTATATCTTTGTGTTCGCTGGGTTACTATCGAATCTATTACTGACACCTCGTGGTCATGATTCGCAACTGCATGTCATTACGTTTGCTTAACATTCCATGTCTGCAAGCGTGTCACGTGAATCTCGTTTCGTGTTGTTTGTATACTCTTAGTAAATGAAGGGTACAACCAAAAATATGTTTTAAAACAAACAGCATGTATTTACATTCACAACATAGAACTGCATACACATTCTGCGTGGGCAAATATGATCGCACAGTTGCGTTTTTCCAAATGGTAAAGGATTTACTCCCGGTGAGTCAGGGCAGTACGTGTGCTGCTTAGAGTGACTGTATCCTACTTCCAGCGCATCGACTCAGACAACACGGGTGTAAAAAAAGCCCCAATAAGTGACCCCTGTCACCTAATTACGAGATCATTTTTTAAAACCTAGTTACGTGATCATTTAATTTCTCGTGAATACGGGTTGCTTTGTCACGTGTATACGTGATATTTTTTAACACACATTTACGTCATAATTTTTGTTTACGAGTGTAAGTCGCCCTGGACAAGTGCGTCTGCTAATAAATAAATAAATAAATAAATAAATAAATAATTACGTTTTACTTGTTGTCACGTATGTGCGTGATATTTTCCTTTCATGTAAATAGGTGTTTTATTATTATTTATTTATTTATGTAAGGGAGCAATGCGCTTCCTTAATAGCTGTAATTACAGAACCGCATCTGAATGAACTGCGTTGAACCAGGCAGCTGTGAAAGGGAGTCATTAAGGGTGCGTTCACGGAGATCATTTTGTGTAGAATCTGACCAGTTGATAGAAGTTCATTGGATCAATTGGTCACATTCTGCACAATATCTGCGCAGAATTATCTCCGTGAATGCACGCTGAGACTTTATTCACTTCAGTGCGCAAGCGCAGCTGTAAAACAAGAGAGCGACGCTGGGAAATGCAGTCTTTCGATTTCACTTCAATGCGCAAGCGCCGCTGTTTAAAGAGAGAGCGATGCTGAGAAATGCAGACTTTCTATATTCACTTCAATGTGCATGTCCCGAGGGAACATCAATTAAATGCACGTCCCCTTTTCCCCCGGGTGCACGAGTATTATGAGGCCGGGCTGGAGTTCCACGAGGTCGGGGTGAACACTTGCACAAGAGCTGCGGAGACCCCGTTAGAAGCCGCCCCGGAGGCCAGCGAAAACAGCCGAGAATTAAGCGCCCTCCCCTCCGAGGCTTTGGCTGATTTCCGCAACGTCACGTCGGACGGGGCTCTGGTCATGTTATTATTATTTTTTTTTTCACATGACCAGAGTCCCGTTCGTTTGTTCGTGGCGGAAATCGACCGAAGCCTCAGAGGGGAGGGCGCTTAATTCTCGGCTATTTTCGCCGGAATATCTCGGTCGGTATCGGAGCTTTCTGCACGGGGGGGTCTGCGAGCTCGTCCCCCCGGGGAGCTGCACCGTGTAGAAGCACCGTTTCAAGGGCTGTAGTATCAGACGAACAGTCTGTAAGTGACCCCAGTGTTTCTCGAACGATTGCTGCACAAATCTGAGTTTTAGCCCTTCAAATACGTCGACCGCTGCTTTAAGCCTATGGGGAGTTTGGAACACATTTGGCAGGCTCTCAAAACATCGGCGAATGCGGTAGGTGGCTGAAACTTGCTACAGAGCACCTCTAGGACGTGTAGATAATTGGTTGAAAAGCACAGGTCGCTGGGCCTTTCGGTTCCGACGCCGCTCCTGTCCTTGAATGCCACTTCGAAGTGGTCTGCGGGCCCCTTGAAAACGTACCTTTTGAAGTGTTTTTCAGCCATGCAACCAGGCAGAAACACCATTTCAAGGGCTGTAGGATCAGACCAACAGTCTGTGACTGAGCCCAGTGTCTTTAGAGTGATTCCTGCAAAATTCTTTTTTTTTGCCATTAAAATAAGTTGACCGCTGCTTTAAGCCTATGGCCAAATTTGGAGCAATTTCGGCAGGCTCTCAAAGAATCAGCGAATGTGGTAGGTGGCTGGAAATTGCTACAGAGCACCTCTAGGACATGCAGATAAGAGGGTGAAAAGCACAGGTTGCTGGGCCTTTCGGTTCGGACGCTGCCCCTGTCCTTGAATGCCACTTCTAAGTGGACTGCGGGCCACTTTAAAAACTATATCTTTGTGTTCGCTGGGTTACTATCGAATCTATTACTGACACCTCGTGGTCATGATTCGCAACTGCATGTCATTACGTTTGCTTAACATTCCATGTCTGCAAGCGTGTCACGTGAATCTCGTTTCGTGTTGTTTGTATACTCTTAGTAAATGAAGGGTACAACCAAAAATATGTTTTAAAACAAACAGCATGTATTTACATTCACAACATAGAACTGCATACACATTCTGCGTGGGCAAATATGATCGCACAGTTGCGTTTTTCCAAATGGTAAAGGATTTACTCCCGGTGAGTCAGGGCAGTACGTGTGCTGCTTAGAGTGACTGTATCCTACTTCCAGCGCATCGACTCAGACAACACGGGTGTAAAAAAAGCCCCAATAAGTGACCCCTGTCACCTAATTACGAGATCATTTTTTAAAACCTAGTTACGTGATCATTTAATTTCTCGTGAATACGGGTTGCTTTGTCACGTGTATACGTGATATTTTTTAACACACATTTACGTCATAATTTTTGTTTACGAGTGTAAGTCGCCCTGGACAAGTGCGTCTGCTAATAAATAAATAAATAAATAAATAAATAAATAATTACGTTTTACTTGTTGTCACGTATGTGCGTGATATTTTCCTTTCATGTAAATAGGTGTTTTATTATTATTTATTTATTTATGTAAGGGAGCAATGCGCTTCCTTAATAGCTGTAATTACAGAACCGCATCTGAATGAACTGCGTTGAACCAGGCAGCTGTGAAAGGGAGTCATTAAGGGTGCGTTCACGGAGATCATTTTGTGTAGAATCTGACCAGTTGATAGAAGTTCATTGGATCAATTGGTCACATTCTGCACAATATCTGCGCAGAATTATCTCCGTGAATGCACGCTGAGACTTTATTCACTTCAGTGCGCAAGCGCAGCTGTAAAACAAGAGAGCGACGCTGGGAAATGCAGTCTTTCGATTTCACTTCAATGCGCAAGCGCCGCTGTTTAAAGAGAGAGCGATGCTGAGAAATGCAGACTTTCTATATTCACTTCAATGTGCATGTCCCGAGGGAACATCAATTAAATGCACGTCCCCTTTTCCCCCGGGTGCACGAGTATTATGAGGCCGGGCTGGAGTTCCACGAGGTCGGGGTGAACACTTGCACAAGAGCTGCGGAGACCCCGTTAGAAGCCGCCCCGGAGGCCAGCGAAAACAGCCGAGAATTAAGCGCCCTCCCCTCCGAGGCTTTGGCTGATTTCCGCAACGTCACGTCGGACGGGGCTCTGGTCATGTTATTATTATTTTTTTTTTCACATGACCAGAGTCCCGTTCGTTTGTTCGTGGCGGAAATCGACCGAAGCCTCAGAGGGGAGGGCGCTTAATTCTCGGCTATTTTCGCCGGAATATCTCGGTCGGTATCGGAGCTTTCTGCACGGGGGGGTCTGCGAGCTCGTCCCCCCGGGGAGCTGCACCGTGTAGAAGCACCGTTTCAAGGGCTGTAGTATCAGACGAACAGTCTGTAAGTGACCCCAGTGTTTCTCGAACGATTGCTGCACAAATCTGAGTTTTAGCCCTTCAAATACGTCGACCGCTGCTTTAAGCCTATGGGGAGTTTGGAACACATTTGGCAGGCTCTCAAAACATCGGCGAATGCGGTAGGTGGCTGAAACTTGCTACAGAGCACCTCTAGGACGTGTAGATAATTGGTTGAAAAGCACAGGTCGCTGGGCCTTTCGGTTCCGACGCCGCTCCTGTCCTTGAATGCCACTTCGAAGTGGTCTGCGGGCCCCTTGAAAACGTACCTTTTGAAGTGTTTTTCAGCCATGCAACCAGGCAGAAACACCATTTCAAGGGCTGTAGGATCAGACCAACAGTCTGTGACTGAGCCCAGTGTCTTTAGAGTGATTCCTGCAAAATTCTTTTTTTTTGCCATTAAAATAAGTTGACCGCTGCTTTAAGCCTATGGCCAAATTTGGAGCAATTTCGGCAGGCTCTCAAAGAATCAGCGAATGTGGTAGGTGGCTGGAAATTGCTACAGAGCACCTCTAGGACATGCAGATAAGAGGGTGAAAAGCACAGGTTGCTGGGCCTTTCGGTTCGGACGCTGCCCCTGTCCTTGAATGCCACTTCTAAGTGGACTGCGGGCCACTTTAAAAACTATATCTTTGTGTTCGCTGGGTTACTATCGAATCTATTACTGACACCTCGTGGTCATGATTCGCAACTGCATGTCATTACGTTTGCTTAACATTCCATGTCTGCAAGCGTGTCACGTGAATCTCGTTTCGTGTTGTTTGTATACTCTTAGTAAATGAAGGGTACAACCAAAAATATGTTTTAAAACAAACAGCATGTATTTACATTCACAACATAGAACTGCATACACATTCTGCGTGGGCAAATATGATCGCACAGTTGCGTTTTTCCAAATGGTAAAGGATTTACTCCCGGTGAGTCAGGGCAGTACGTGTGCTGCTTAGAGTGACTGTATCCTACTTCCAGCGCATCGACTCAGACAACACGGGTGTAAAAAAAGCCCCAATAAGTGACCCCTGTCACCTAATTACGAGATCATTTTTTAAAACCTAGTTACGTGATCATTTAATTTCTCGTGAATACGGGTTGCTTTGTCACGTGTATACGTGATATTTTTTAACACACATTTACGTCATAATTTTTGTTTACGAGTGTAAGTCGCCCTGGACAAGTGCGTCTGCTAATAAATAAATAAATAAATAAATAAATAAATAATTACGTTTTACTTGTTGTCACGTATGTGCGTGATATTTTCCTTTCATGTAAATAGGTGTTTTATTATTATTTATTTATTTATGTAAGGGAGCAATGCGCTTCCTTAATAGCTGTAATTACAGAACCGCATCTGAATGAACTGCGTTGAACCAGGCAGCTGTGAAAGGGAGTCATTAAGGGTGCGTTCACGGAGATCATTTTGTGTAGAATCTGACCAGTTGATAGAAGTTCATTGGATCAATTGGTCACATTCTGCACAATATCTGCGCAGAATTATCTCCGTGAATGCACGCTGAGACTTTATTCACTTCAGTGCGCAAGCGCAGCTGTAAAACAAGAGAGCGACGCTGGGAAATGCAGTCTTTCGATTTCACTTCAATGCGCAAGCGCCGCTGTTTAAAGAGAGAGCGATGCTGAGAAATGCAGACTTTCTATATTCACTTCAATGTGCATGTCCCGAGGGAACATCAATTAAATGCACGTCCCCTTTTCCCCCGGGTGCACGAGTATTATGAGGCCGGGCTGGAGTTCCACGAGGTCGGGGTGAACACTTGCACAAGAGCTGCGGAGACCCCGTTAGAAGCCGCCCCGGAGGCCAGCGAAAACAGCCGAGAATTAAGCGCCCTCCCCTCCGAGGCTTTGGCTGATTTCCGCAACGTCACGTCGGACGGGGCTCTGGTCATGTTATTATTATTTTTTTTTTCACATGACCAGAGTCCCGTTCGTTTGTTCGTGGCGGAAATCGACCGAAGCCTCAGAGGGGAGGGCGCTTAATTCTCGGCTATTTTCGCCGGAATATCTCGGTCGGTATCGGAGCTTTCTGCACGGGGGGGTCTGCGAGCTCGTCCCCCCGGGGAGCTGCACCGTGTAGAAGCACCGTTTCAAGGGCTGTAGTATCAGACGAACAGTCTGTAAGTGACCCCAGTGTTTCTCGAACGATTGCTGCACAAATCTGAGTTTTAGCCCTTCAAATACGTCGACCGCTGCTTTAAGCCTATGGGGAGTTTGGAACACATTTGGCAGGCTCTCAAAACATCGGCGAATGCGGTAGGTGGCTGAAACTTGCTACAGAGCACCTCTAGGACGTGTAGATAATTGGTTGAAAAGCACAGGTCGCTGGGCCTTTCGGTTCCGACGCCGCTCCTGTCCTTGAATGCCACTTCGAAGTGGTCTGCGGGCCCCTTGAAAACGTACCTTTTGAAGTGTTTTTCAGCCATGCAACCAGGCAGAAACACCATTTCAAGGGCTGTAGGATCAGACCAACAGTCTGTGACTGAGCCCAGTGTCTTTAGAGTGATTCCTGCAAAATTCTTTTTTTTTGCCATTAAAATAAGTTGACCGCTGCTTTAAGCCTATGGCCAAATTTGGAGCAATTTCGGCAGGCTCTCAAAGAATCAGCGAATGTGGTAGGTGGCTGGAAATTGCTACAGAGCACCTCTAGGACATGCAGATAAGAGGGTGAAAAGCACAGGTTGCTGGGCCTTTCGGTTCGGACGCTGCCCCTGTCCTTGAATGCCACTTCTAAGTGGACTGCGGGCCACTTTAAAAACTATATCTTTGTGTTCGCTGGGTTACTATCGAATCTATTACTGACACCTCGTGGTCATGATTCGCAACTGCATGTCATTACGTTTGCTTAACATTCCATGTCTGCAAGCGTGTCACGTGAATCTCGTTTCGTGTTGTTTGTATACTCTTAGTAAATGAAGGGTACAACCAAAAATATGTTTTAAAACAAACAGCATGTATTTACATTCACAACATAGAACTGCATACACATTCTGCGTGGGCAAATATGATCGCACAGTTGCGTTTTTCCAAATGGTAAAGGATTTACTCCCGGTGAGTCAGGGCAGTACGTGTGCTGCTTAGAGTGACTGTATCCTACTTCCAGCGCATCGACTCAGACAACACGGGTGTAAAAAAAGCCCCAATAAGTGACCCCTGTCACCTAATTACGAGATCATTTTTTAAAACCTAGTTACGTGATCATTTAATTTCTCGTGAATACGGGTTGCTTTGTCACGTGTATACGTGATATTTTTTAACACACATTTACGTCATAATTTTTGTTTACGAGTGTAAGTCGCCCTGGACAAGTGCGTCTGCTAATAAATAAATAAATAAATAAATAAATAAATAATTACGTTTTACTTGTTGTCACGTATGTGCGTGATATTTTCCTTTCATGTAAATAGGTGTTTTATTATTATTTATTTATTTATGTAAGGGAGCAATGCGCTTCCTTAATAGCTGTAATTACAGAACCGCATCTGAATGAACTGCGTTGAACCAGGCAGCTGTGAAAGGGAGTCATTAAGGGTGCGTTCACGGAGATCATTTTGTGTAGAATCTGACCAGTTGATAGAAGTTCATTGGATCAATTGGTCACATTCTGCACAATATCTGCGCAGAATTATCTCCGTGAATGCACGCTGAGACTTTATTCACTTCAGTGCGCAAGCGCAGCTGTAAAACAAGAGAGCGACGCTGGGAAATGCAGTCTTTCGATTTCACTTCAATGCGCAAGCGCCGCTGTTTAAAGAGAGAGCGATGCTGAGAAATGCAGACTTTCTATATTCACTTCAATGTGCATGTCCCGAGGGAACATCAATTAAATGCACGTCCCCTTTTCCCCCGGGTGCACGAGTATTATGAGGCCGGGCTGGAGTTCCACGAGGTCGGGGTGAACACTTGCACAAGAGCTGCGGAGACCCCGTTAGAAGCCGCCCCGGAGGCCAGCGAAAACAGCCGAGAATTAAGCGCCCTCCCCTCCGAGGCTTTGGCTGATTTCCGCAACGTCACGTCGGACGGGGCTCTGGTCATGTTATTATTATTTTTTTTTTCACATGACCAGAGTCCCGTTCGTTTGTTCGTGGCGGAAATCGACCGAAGCCTCAGAGGGGAGGGCGCTTAATTCTCGGCTATTTTCGCCGGAATATCTCGGTCGGTATCGGAGCTTTCTGCACGGGGGGGTCTGCGAGCTCGTCCCCCCGGGGAGCTGCACCGTGTAGAAGCACCGTTTCAAGGGCTGTAGTATCAGACGAACAGTCTGTAAGTGACCCCAGTGTTTCTCGAACGATTGCTGCACAAATCTGAGTTTTAGCCCTTCAAATACGTCGACCGCTGCTTTAAGCCTATGGGGAGTTTGGAACACATTTGGCAGGCTCTCAAAACATCGGCGAATGCGGTAGGTGGCTGAAACTTGCTACAGAGCACCTCTAGGACGTGTAGATAATTGGTTGAAAAGCACAGGTCGCTGGGCCTTTCGGTTCCGACGCCGCTCCTGTCCTTGAATGCCACTTCGAAGTGGTCTGCGGGCCCCTTGAAAACGTACCTTTTGAAGTGTTTTTCAGCCATGCAACCAGGCAGAAACACCATTTCAAGGGCTGTAGGATCAGACCAACAGTCTGTGACTGAGCCCAGTGTCTTTAGAGTGATTCCTGCAAAATTCTTTTTTTTTGCCATTAAAATAAGTTGACCGCTGCTTTAAGCCTATGGCCAAATTTGGAGCAATTTCGGCAGGCTCTCAAAGAATCAGCGAATGTGGTAGGTGGCTGGAAATTGCTACAGAGCACCTCTAGGACATGCAGATAAGAGGGTGAAAAGCACAGGTTGCTGGGCCTTTCGGTTCGGACGCTGCCCCTGTCCTTGAATGCCACTTCTAAGTGGACTGCGGGCCACTTTAAAAACTATATCTTTGTGTTCGCTGGGTTACTATCGAATCTATTACTGACACCTCGTGGTCATGATTCGCAACTGCATGTCATTACGTTTGCTTAACATTCCATGTCTGCAAGCGTGTCACGTGAATCTCGTTTCGTGTTGTTTGTATACTCTTAGTAAATGAAGGGTACAACCAAAAATATGTTTTAAAACAAACAGCATGTATTTACATTCACAACATAGAACTGCATACACATTCTGCGTGGGCAAATATGATCGCACAGTTGCGTTTTTCCAAATGGTAAAGGATTTACTCCCGGTGAGTCAGGGCAGTACGTGTGCTGCTTAGAGTGACTGTATCCTACTTCCAGCGCATCGACTCAGACAACACGGGTGTAAAAAAAGCCCCAATAAGTGACCCCTGTCACCTAATTACGAGATCATTTTTTAAAACCTAGTTACGTGATCATTTAATTTCTCGTGAATACGGGTTGCTTTGTCACGTGTATACGTGATATTTTTTAACACACATTTACGTCATAATTTTTGTTTACGAGTGTAAGTCGCCCTGGACAAGTGCGTCTGCTAATAAATAAATAAATAAATAAATAAATAAATAATTACGTTTTACTTGTTGTCACGTATGTGCGTGATATTTTCCTTTCATGTAAATAGGTGTTTTATTATTATTTATTTATTTATGTAAGGGAGCAATGCGCTTCCTTAATAGCTGTAATTACAGAACCGCATCTGAATGAACTGCGTTGAACCAGGCAGCTGTGAAAGGGAGTCATTAAGGGTGCGTTCACGGAGATCATTTTGTGTAGAATCTGACCAGTTGATAGAAGTTCATTGGATCAATTGGTCACATTCTGCACAATATCTGCGCAGAATTATCTCCGTGAATGCACGCTGAGACTTTATTCACTTCAGTGCGCAAGCGCAGCTGTAAAACAAGAGAGCGACGCTGGAAATGCAGTCTTTCGATTTCACTTCAATGCGCAAGCGCCGCTGTTTAAAGAGAGAGCGATGCTGAGAAATGCAGACTTTCTATATTCACTTCAATGTGCATGTCCCGAGGGAACATCAATTAAATGCACGTCCCCTTTTCCCCCGGGTGCACGAGTATTATGAGGCCGGGCTGGAGTTCCACGAGGTCGGGGTGAACACTTGCACAAGAGCTGCGGAGACCCCGTTAGAAGCCGCCCCGGAGGCCAGCGAAAACAGCCGAGAATTAAGCGCCCTCCCCTCCGAGGCTTTGGCTGATTTCCGCAACGTCACGTCGGACGGGGCTCTGGTCATGTTATTATTATTTTTTTTTTTCACATGACCAGAGTCCCGTTCGTTTGTTCGTGGCGGAAATCGACCGAAGCCTCAGAGGGGAGGGCGCTTAATTCTCGGCTATTTTCGCCGGAATATCTCGGTCGGTATCGGAGCTTTCTGCACGGGGGGGTCTGCGAGCTCGTCCCCCCGGGGAGCTGCACCGTGTAGAAGCACCGTTTCAAGGGCTGTAGTATCAGACGAACAGTCTGTAAGTGACCCCAGTGTTTCTCGAACGATTGCTGCACAAATCTGAGTTTTAGCCCTTCAAATACGTCGACCGCTGCTTTAAGCCTATGGGGAGTTTGGAACACATTTGGCAGGCTCTCAAAACATCGGCGAATGCGGTAGGTGGCTGAAACTTGCTACAGAGCACCTCTAGGACGTGTAGATAATTGGTTGAAAAGCACAGGTCGCTGGGCCTTTCGGTTCCGACGCCGCTCCTGTCCTTGAATGCCACTTCGAAGTGGTCTGCGGGCCCCTTGAAAACGTACCTTTTGAAGTGTTTTTCAGCCATGCAACCAGGCAGAAACACCATTTCAAGGGCTGTAGGATCAGACCAACAGTCTGTGACTGAGCCCAGTGTCTTTAGAGTGATTCCTGCAAAATTCTTTTTTTTTGCCATTAAAATAAGTTGACCGCTGCTTTAAGCCTATGGCCAAATTTGGAGCAATTTCGGCAGGCTCTCAAAGAATCAGCGAATGTGGTAGGTGGCTGGAAATTGCTACAGAGCACCTCTAGGACATGCAGATAAGAGGGTGAAAAGCACAGGTTGCTGGGCCTTTCGGTTCGGACGCTGCCCCTGTCCTTGAATGCCACTTCTAAGTGGACTGCGGGCCACTTTAAAAACTATATCTTTGTGTTCGCTGGGTTACTATCGAATCTATTACTGACACCTCGTGGTCATGATTCGCAACTGCATGTCATTACGTTTGCTTAACATTCCATGTCTGCAAGCGTGTCACGTGAATCTCGTTTCGTGTTGTTTGTATACTCTTAGTAAATGAAGGGTACAACCAAAAATATGTTTTAAAACAAACAGCATGTATTTACATTCACAACATAGAACTGCATACACATTCTGCGTGGGCAAATATGATCGCACAGTTGCGTTTTTCCAAATGGTAAAGGATTTACTCCCGGTGAGTCAGGGCAGTACGTGTGCTGCTTAGAGTGACTGTATCCTACTTCCAGCGCATCGACTCAGACAACACGGGTGTAAAAAAAGCCCCAATAAGTGACCCCTGTCACCTAATTACGAGATCATTTTTTAAAACCTAGTTACGTGATCATTTAATTTCTCGTGAATACGGGTTGCTTTGTCACGTGTATACGTGATATTTTTTAACACACATTTATGTCATAATTTTGTTTACGAGTGTAAGTCGCCCTGGACAAGTGCGTCTGCTAATAAATAAATAAATAAATAAATAATTACGTTTTACTTGTTGTCACGTATGTGCGTGATGTTTTCCTTTCATGTAAATAGGTGTTTTATTATTATTTATTTATTTATGTAAGGGAGCAATGCGCTTCCTTAATAGCTGTAATTACAGAACCGCATCTGAATGAACTGCGTTGAACCAGGCAGCTGTGAAAGGGAGTCATTAAGGGTGCGTTCACGGAGATCATTTTGTGTAGAATCTGACCAGTTGATAGAAGTTCATTGGATCAATTGGTCACATTCTGCACAATATCTGCGCAGAATTATCTCCGTGAATGCACGCTGAGACTTTATTCACTTCAGTGCGCAAGCGCAGCTGTAAAACAAGAGAGCGACGCTGGGAAATGCAGTCTTTCGATTTCACTTCAATGCGCAAGCGCCGCTGTATAAAGAGAGAGCGATGCTGAGAAATGCAGACTTTCTATATTCACTTCAATGTGCATGTCCCGATGGAACATCAATTAAATGCACGTCCCCTTTTCCCCCGGGTGCACGAGTATTATGAGGCCGGGCTGGAGTTCCACGAGGTCGGGGTGAACACTTGCACAAGAGCTGCGGAGACCCCGTTAGAAGCCGCCCCGGAGGCCAGCGAAAACAGCCGAGAATTAAGCGCCCTCCCCTCCGAGGCTTTGGGCTGATTTCCGCAACGTCACGTCGGACGGGGCTCTGGTCATGTTATTATTATTTTTTTTTCACATGACCAGAGTCCCGTTCGTTTGTTCGTGGCGGAAATCGACCGAAGCCTCAGAGGGGAGGGCGCTTAATTCTCGGCTATTTTCGCCGGAATATCTCGGTCGGTATCGGAGCTTTCTGCACGGGGGGGTCTGCGAGCTCGTCCCCCCGGGGAGCTGCACCGTGTAGAAGCACCGTTTCAAGGGCTGTAGTATCAGACGAACAGTCTGTAAGTGACCCCAGTGTTTCTCGAACGATTGCTGCACAAATCTGAGTTTTAGCCCTTCAAATACGTCGACCGCTGCTTTAAGCCTATGGGGAGTTTGGAACACATTTGGGCAGGCTCTCAAAACATCGGCGAATGCGGTAGGTGGCTGAAACTTGCTACAGAGCACCTCTAGGACGTGTAGATAATTGGTTGAAAAGCACAGGTCGCTGGGCCTTTCGGTTCCGACGCCGCTCCTGTCCTTGAATGCCACTTCGAAGTGGTCTGCGGGCCCCTTGAAAACGTACCTTTTGAAGTGTTTTTCAGCCATGCAACCAGGCAGAAACACCATTTCAAGGGCTGTAGGATCAGACCAACAGTCTGTGACTGAGCCCAGTGTCTTTAGAGTGATTCCTGCAAAATTCTTTTTTTTTGCCATTAAAATAAGTTGACCGCTGCTTTAAGCCTATGGCCAAATTTGGAGCAATTTCGGCAGGCTCTCAAAGAATCAGCGAATGTGGTAGGTGGCTGGAAATTGCTACAGAGCACCTCTAGGACATGCAGATAAGAGGGTGAAAAGCACAGGTTGCTGGGCCTTTCGGTTCGGACGCTGCCCCTGTCCTTGAATGCCACTTCTAAGTGGACTGCGGGCCACTTTAAAAACTATATCTTTGTGTTCGCTGGGTTACTATCGAATCTATTACTGACACCTCGTGGTCATGATTCGCAACTGCATGTCATTACGTTTGCTTAACATTCCATGTCTGCAAGCGTGTCACGTGAATCTCGTTTCGTGTTGTTTGTATACTCTTAGTAAATGAAGGGTACAACCAAAAATATGTTTTAAAACAAACAGCATGTATTTACATTCACAACATAGAACTGCATAAACATTCTGCGTGGGCAAATATGATCGCACAGTTGCGTTTTTCCAAATGGTAAAGGATTTACTCCCGGTGAGTCAGGGCAGTACGTGTGCTGCTTAGAGTGACTGTATCCTACTTCCAGCGCATCGACTCAGACAACACGGGTGTAAAAAAGCCCCAATAAGTGACCCCTGTCACCTAATTACGAGATCATTTTTTAAAACCTAGTTACGTGATCATTTAATTTCTCGTGAATACGGGTTGCTTTGTCACGTGTATACGTGATATTTTTTAACACACATTTACGTCATAATTTTTGTTTACGAGTGTAAGTCGCCCTGGACAAGTGCGTCTGCTAATAAATAAATAAATAAATAAATAAATAAATAAATAATTACGTTTTACTTGTTGTCACGTATGTGCGTGATATTTTCCTTTCATGTAAATAGGTGTTTTATTATTATTTATTTATTTATGTAAGGGAGCAATGCGCTTCCTTAATAGCTGTAATTACAGAACCGCATCTGAATGAACTGCGTTGAACCAGGCAGCTGTGAAAGGGAGTCATTAAGGGTGCGTTCACGGAGATCATTTTGTGTAGAATCTGACCAGTTGATAGAAGTTCATTGGATCAATTGGTCACATTCTGCACAATATCTGCGCAGAATGATCTCCGTGAATGCACGCTGAGACTTTATTCACTTCAGTGCGCAAGCGCAGCTGTAAAACAAGAGAGCGACGCTGGAAATGCAGTCTTTCGATTTCACTTCAATGCGCAAGCGCCGCTGTTTAAAGAGAGAGCGATGCTGAGAAATGCAGACTTTTCTATATTCACTTCAATGTGCATGTCCCGATGGAACATCAATTAAATGCACGTCCCCTTTTCCCCCGGGTGCACGAGTATTATGAGGCCGGGCTGGAGTTCCACGAGGTCGGGGTGAACACTTGCACAAGAGCTGCGGAGACCCCGTTAGAAGCCGCCCCCGGAGGCCAGCGAAAACAGCCCGAGAATTAAGCGCCCTCCCCTCCGAGGCTTTGGCTGATTTCCGCAACGTCACGTCGGACGGGGCTCTGGTCATGTTATTATTATTTTTTTTTCACATGACCAGAGTCCCGTTCGTTTGTTCGTGGCGGAAATCGACCGAAGCCTCAGAGGGGAGGGCGCTTAATTCTCGGCTATTTTCGCCGGAATATCTCGGTCGGTATCGGAGCTTTCTGCACGGGGGGGTCTGCGAGCTCGTCCCCCCGGGGAGCTGCACCGTGTAGAAGCACCGTTTTCAAGGGCTGTAGTATCAGACGAACAGTCTGTAAGTGACCCCAGTGTTTCTCGAACGATTGCTGCACAAATCTGAGTTTTAGCCCTTCAAATACGTCGACCGCTGCTTTAAGCCTATGGGGAGTTTGGAACACATTTGGCAGGCTCTCAAAACATCGGCGAATGCGGTAGGTGGCTGAAACTTGCTACAGAGCACCTCTAGGACGTGTAGATAATTGGTTTGAAAAGCACAGGTCCGCTGGGCCTTTCGGTTCCGACGCCGCTCCTGTCCTTGAATGCCACTTCGAAGTGGGTCTGCGGGCCCCTTGAAAACGTACCTTTTGAAGTGTTTTTCAGCCATGCAACCAGGCAGAAACACCATTTCAAGGGCTGTAGGATCAGACCAACAGTCTGTGACTGAGCCCAGTGTCTTTAGAGTGATTCCTGCAAAATTCTTTTTTTTTGCCATTAAAATAAGTTGACCGCTGCTTTAAGCCTATGGCCAAATTTGGAGCAATTTCGGCAGGCTCTCAAAGAATCAGCGAATGTGGTAGGTGGCTGGAAATTGCTACAGAGCACCTCTAGGACATGCAGATAAGAGGGTGAAAAGCACAGGTTGCTGGGCCTTTCGGTTCGGACGCTGCCCCTGTCCTTGAATGCCACTTCTAAGTGGACTGCGGGCCACTTTAAAAACTATCATCTTTGTGTTCGCTGGGTTACTATCGAATCTATTACTGACACCTCGTGGTCATGATTCGCAACTGCATGTCATTACGTTTGCTTAACATTCCATGTCTGCAAGGCGTGTCACGTGAATCTCGTTTCGTGTTGTTTGTATACTCTTAGTAAATGAAGGGTACAACCAAAAATATGTTTTAAAACAAACAGCATGTATTTACATTCACAACATAGAACTGCATACACATTGCTGCGTGGGCAAATATGATCGCACAGTTGCGTTTTTCCAAATGGTAAAGGATTTACTCCCGGTGAGTCAGGGCAGTACGTGTGCTGCTTAGAGTGACTGTATCCTACTTCCAGCGCATCGACTCAGACAACACGGGTGTAAAAAAAGCCCCAATAAGTGACCCCTGTCACCTAATTACGAGATCATTTTTTAAAACCTAGTTACGTGATCATTTAATTTCTCGTGAATACGGGTTGCTTTGTCACGTGTATACGTGATATTTTTTAACACACATTTACGTCATAATTTTTGTTTACGAGTGTAAGTCGCCCTGGACAAGTGCGTCTGCTAATAATAAATAAATAAATAAATAAATAAATAATTACGTTTTACTTGTTGTCACGTATGTGCGTGATGTTTTCCTTTCATGTAAATAGGTGTTTTATTATTATTTTATTTATTTATGTAAGGGAGCAATGCGCTTCCTTAATAGCTGTAATTACAGAACCGCATCTGAATGAAACTGCGTTGAACCAGGCAGCTGTGAAAGGGAGTCATTAAGGGTGCGTTCACGGAGATCATTTTGTGTAGAAT
Source organism: Acipenser ruthenus (assembly GCF_902713425.1). Classification (NCBI taxonomy): domain Eukaryota; kingdom Metazoa; phylum Chordata; class Actinopteri; order Acipenseriformes; family Acipenseridae; genus Acipenser; species Acipenser ruthenus. Next base: position 84,883 of record NW_026708250.1, read on the forward strand.
CTGACCAGTTGATAGAAGTTCATTGGATCAATTGGTCACATTCTGCACAATATCTGCGCAGAATTATCTCCGTGAATGCACGCTGAGACTTTATTCACTTCAGTGCGGCAAGCGCAGCTGTAAAACAAGAGAGCGACGCTGGGAAATGCAGTCTTTCGATTTCACTTCAATGCGCAAGCGCCGCTGTTTAAAGAGAGAGCGATGCTGAGAAATGCAGACTTTTCTATATTCACTTCAATGTGCATGTCCCGAGGGAACATCAATTAAATGCACGTCCCCTTTTCCCCCCGGGTGCACGAGGTATTATGAGGCCGGGCTGGAGTTCCACGAGGTCGGGGTGAACACTTGCACAAGAGCTGCGGAGACCCCGTTAGAAGCCGCCCCGGAGGCCAGCGAAAACAGGCCGAGAATTAAGCGCCCTCCCCTCCGAGGCTTTGGCTGATTTCCGCAACGTCACGTCGGACGGGGCTCTGGTCATGTTATTATTATTTTTTTTTTCACATGACCAGAGTCCCGTTCGTTTGTTCGTGGCGGAAATCGACCGAAGCCTCAGAGGGGGAGGGGCGCTTAATTCTCGGCTATTTTCGCCGGAATATCTCGGTCGGTATCGGAGCTTTCTGCACGGGGGGGTCTGCGAGCTCGTCCCCCCGGGGAGCTGCACCGTGTAGAAGCACCGTTTCAAGGGCTGTAGTATCAGA